>NC_061839.1:7046879-7054379 GCF_019202785.1 Penaeus chinensis
CAGAATAACAACAAAGCCAGCCGTGAACACAGAACGCACATGGACGCACATCCCCCCGACCCATCCTTTTGTGTGCGTCCGGCCAGCTGGAAGCCTTCACAGGATAAGGCCAGCCCACTCGTATAATCCGCGGGTAAAGAAAGCAAAACATGGAAAAGGGGGGAGGAGGAGGGGGGAGGGGGGGTAGGTAGGAGGAGGAGGAGGAGGAGGGGGGTAGGTAGGAGGAGAAGGAGGAGGAGGGGGTAGGTAGGAGGAGGAGGAGGAGGAGGAGGAGGAAGAAGAGGGGGGATTGAGGGAAGGAGGAGGAGGGGAGTAGGGGAGGAGGAGGAGTAAGGGGATGGAGGGAAGGAAGGAAGGAGGAGAAGGAGGAGGAGGAGGAGGGGGAGAAGGAGGAGGAGTGGAAAATGGAGGGACGGAGGGGAGGGTGGAGGGACGGAGGGGAGGGGTTGGTGAGTAGGGTAGGAGAGGAGGGGAGAGAGTAGTAGAGGGTAGGTAAGGGGGAGTGGAGGGTGGAAGGAGGGAAGAGAGGAGTGGAGTGGGATTTGGGGGAGAGGAGGATGAGAGTAGGGATTGAGGGAGTGTGGAAGGGTGATTGGGGGTGGAGTGGGGGGGGGGGTAATGGGAGGGGAGGAAGGTAGGATGAAGAGGCTGGAAAGAGGGGTTGGGCGGAGGAGTGAGAGAGAGGAAGGGAGGGTAGGGAGGTGGGGGGGGGGGAGAAGGAGGATGCGTAGGGTGGAATAGTGAGGGAGTTAAAGGGAGGAAGGGTGAAGGGGTGAGGGAGAAGAGGAAGAAAGAGGACAGTTGTGGAGTGGAGGAACGAAGGAGGAGTGGAGGAACGGAGGAGTGGGAAGGGAAGGAGGGTGGAGCAGTGAGGGAGAGGTAGGGAGAAAGGGAGGGGAGGCGTGGTGTGGGAGAGGAGTGGAGAGGAAAAGATGAAGGGAGAGGTAAGGAAGGGGGCGAGAGGGGGGAGGGGAGGGGAGGTGGAGGATGGGAAGGAGAGAGAGAGTGTGTTGGAAGGGAAGTGAGAACAGTGGAGGGAGAAAGAAGATGGATGGAGACGAGGGAAGGGAAACGAGGCGCGGGGCGGGGGAAGAAAAGGAGAAGAGAGAGAGGGAGAGAAAGAAGAGGGGAGATTGAGGGAGAAAGTAAGAGCTTGTGTGGTCGGGGCTACTGGGGGAGAGAGAGAGAGAGAGAGAAGTGTGTGTATAGGAGAAAGGGAAAGAGGGGAGGCAGAGAGAGAGACAAAAAAAGAAAAAAAAAAGAAAAAAAAAGGGAAAAAGGGTCTTTTGCATTTGTTTTTTACTCCATATTCTCTTCCTCGATTTTCCATACTTTCTTCATATCTCCTTTCTCTTCTACATTCTGTCCCTACGCCTCCCAACTTTATTCTCTCTCTCTCTCTCTCTCTCTCTCTCTCTCTCTCTCTCTCTCCTCTCTCTTCTCTCTCTCTCTCGCTCTCTCTCTCTCTCTCTCATCTTCTCTCTCTCTCTCTCTCCTCTCTCTCGGACTCTCTCTCTCTCTTCTCTCTCTCTCTCTCTCGGCCTCTCTCTCCTCTCTCTCTCCCTCTCGTCGTCTCCTCTCGTCTCTCTCTCTCTCTTCTCTCTCTCTCTCTCTCTTCTCCCTCTCTCTCCCTCTCTCTCCCTCTCTCTCTCTCTCTCTCTCTCTCTCGTCTCCTCTCATTCTCTCTCTTCTCTCTCCTCTCCTCTCTCTTCTCTCTCTCTTCGTCTCTCCTCTTCTCTCTCTCTCTCTCGTCTCTCCTCTCTCTCTCTCGCTATCTCTCTCTCTCTCTCTATCTCTTCTCTCTCGCTTCTCGCTCGCTCTCGTCTCTCTCTCTCTCTCTTTCCCCTCTCTCTCTCTCTCTCTCTCTCTCTCTCTCTCTCTCTTTCTGTCTATCTGTCTGTCTCTCTCTCGCTCTCTCTCTGTCTTCTGGTCGATCGGGCTGTCTCTCTCTCCTCTCTCTCTCTCCTCTCTGTCTATCTCTCTCCCCTCCTCTACTCTCCCCTCTCCCTCTCTCTCCTTCTCTCTCTCTCTCTCTCCTCCTCTCTCTCTCCTCCTCCTCCTCTCTCTCTCTCTCTCCTTCCTTCCCCCTCTCTCTCTCTCATCTCTCTCTCTCCTCTCGCCTCTCTCTCTCTCTCTCTCTCTCTCCCTCTCTCTCTCTCTCTCTCTCTTCCCTCACTCTCTTCTCTCTCTTCTCTTCCTCTCTCTTCTCTCCTCTCTCTCTCTCTCTCCCCTCTGCCTCCATCTTCTCTCTCTCACTCTCTCTCCTACTCTCCTCTTTTCTCCTCTGATCCTCTCCCCTCTCCATCTCTTCTTCTCTCTGCCTCTCATCTCCCTCTCTCTCTCTTCTCTCATCCTCTACTTCACTCCTCTCTCTCCCCTCCTCTCTCCTCTACTTCACTCTCTCTCCTCTCTTCTCTCTCCATCCCCTCTCTCTACTCCTTCCCCATCTCTCACTCTCTCTCTAAATCTCTCTCTCTCTTCCTCTCCATCTCCTCTCTGTCTCTCTCATCTCTCTCTCTCTACTCTCTCTCTCCCTCTCTCTCTCGCTCACCTCCATCCTCTCTCTTTCTCTCTCCCTCTCTCCTCTCCACCTCCTCGTCTCTCTTTTCTCTCTTCCTCCTCTCTTCTCACCACCCATCTCTCCCTCCTCTCTCCTCTCTCACCCCTTCTCTCTCTCTTCACCTCTCTCCCTCTCCCCTACTCTCTCTCTCGTCCTCTCTCCCTTTCTCTCTCTCTCTCTCTCATCACTTCCTCTCTCTCTCAATCTCTCTACTCTCACTTTCTCATCTCTTCTCTCCTCTCTCCATCCTCCTTCCCCTCTCTCTCCTCTCTCCGTCCTCTCTCCTCTCTCTTCTCTCATCTCTCTCTCTCTCATCTCTATCTATCTATCAATCTTATCTATCTCTATCTTCCCCCCTCTCTCTCTCTCCCCTCTCTACTATCTATCAATCTACTATCTATCTATCTATCAAATCTATCTATCTATCCCTCTGCTTCGCGTGTTATTCCTCCCTTTCTCCATTCCTTTTCCCCTTCTATTCTCCTCTCTCTTTCTCTTTCACACACTCCCCCAACACACATATGCCCACACCAAAATAAACCGAAAATGCTCTCACTGTAATAACTGAGTAATGAATATTTAAGTAACTAAAACCATTTGTAGTTGGAAGAGTCGAAAGCAGGAAGCTGACCTTGGGGAGAGGGAGATGAAAGCAAAAAGGGAGAGAAAGAGATGGGGAGAGGGAGAGAAAAGGAGACTTGGAGAGAGAGGGAGATGGAAGCAAAAAGGGAGAGAAAGAGATGGGGAAAGGGAGAGAAAAGGAGACTTGGAGAGAGAGGGAGATGGAAGCAAAAAGGGAGAGAAAGAGATGGGGAGAGGGAGAGAAAAGGAGACTTGGAGAGAGAGGGAGATGGAAGCAAAAAGGGAGAGAAAGAGATGGGGAGAGGGAGAGAAAAGGAGACTTGGAGAGAGAGGGAGAAACAGGGAAAGCGAGAAAGAGGCGAGGCAGGGAGAGAAGGATAAGAGCGAAAGAGCGAGGGAAATAGAGATAGAGCGAAGGAGAATGAGAGAACGAGACAACAACGAGGAAGAGAATAACAGAGGGAGAGAAGCAGGGAAGAGGGAGAGAACGAGAAAAAGAATTGGGAGAGCAAGATACAAGGAAGAGGAAGATATAGAGACAAGTAAGAGGAAGAGAAAGAAAGACAAGCAAATGGGAGAAAGAGAGACAAGAAAGAGGGAGAAACAGAGACAGGGAAGAGGGAAAGAATGAGACAATATGGAGGGAGTGAAAGAGACAGGAAGTGCGAAGAGAAGAACAGAAGAGAGAAAGAGATAAGGAATGGGGAGAGGAGAAATAAAACAGAGTGAGAGAAGGAGATAGGGAAGAGGGAAAGAAAGAGAAAAGGAAGAGGGAGATGCAGAGGCGGGGAAAGAGAAAAAGAAGAACAGAGGAAAAAGAGAGAGAGAAGAAGAAGGTAAAATCAGATACAGGGAAAGAGGAAGAGAGACAGGTAAGAGGAAGAGAAGAAACAAAGAGAGAAAGGAAAGGAAAGAGACGAAAGAGAAAGAAAAACAGAAGGAAGAGGAAAGGATAAAGAGAGAGTAACTGGGAAAGGAAAATGCGGAAGGAAGAAGAAAATATGAGAACGGAAAAGGGAAGAAGGGAACGAGAAGGTAAATCAGAAAGCAGAAGAGAGGCAAAATGGAAAGGAAGAGTAATGGAAAGGAGAGCAACAAAAGAGGAATGGGGAGAGAACGAGGATGTAAGAGGGAAGGAAGGAGATGGAAAGGAAGAGGGGAGAGAGGGAAAAAGGAAAGTGGGAGAGAGAGCCAGAAGAACGAAGAAAGGGAGAGAAGGAAAGAAGAAACAGGAGGAAGGAAAAGAAGGAGAAAGAAAATAGATAAAAAGTGGAAGGAAGAATATGAGGAAAGGAGGAAGAGAGAGAGATAAAGAGAGAGAAAGGAAGGGGCGGAAAGGGGAGAAGAGGAAAAAAAAACGAAAAAAAGGGAGTGCGAGGGAGAGAGAAGGCAAGATAAATGGACTGAGAGAAAGAATAAAAGGAGAAAAAAGAGAAAACGATCACGAAGAAAAGAAAGGAGAGGAGAGAGGGAATGGAGAGTCCTAATCGCCTCGGGGGAAATAAGGGGCAACGAAAGTGGTGGGAAGAGGAGAGAAGAAGACGGAAGGGCGGCGCTTCTTACACACACACACACACACACACACACACACACACACACAAAAACACATACACACAAGCACAAACACACACACACACACACACACGCACACACATACTCACACATAGATAGATAGATAGAGAGAGAGAGAGAGATAAGCCGGGTTGGGGGAGGAAGCCTGCATGCAAAGACTGACAGGCAAAAGCTTCGTCAAAATAACCACTAGCATTAAAGATTATCAAATAGACTGAGATATGAGTGGGTACTGATACACAATGGACAAGCTTCAAACAGATATTATCAGTCTTTCACAGATATATATCTTTGTTATGTACATATCTACCTGCCTAGGCACAATGTTCTATTTCATTTTACAAAAGTACTCTCTGTATATAACGAAGTCTTTTTCTTTGATTTGATTTTTTTTGCAGTATGTATCCTACTTAATTACCCAGACGTTTATGAACAGGATATTAAATACTTTAAAAAAAAAAGCGTTTTGGTATATTAAAGATTATGGGAAAAAAATGATGAACTGTATATAATATTGAGAATGAACATATCAAAGCTTTGGATTTATTATCGTCGCTGTTACCCTACTACCCATCAAGACGTTTAGAAAACACATTAATATCCATATGATATAGAGAGAATCCATCGATGATCCGCAAAGCTCAAACCCTAAAATACACCTAAAATATTGTTAAATTCAGCTCCCGGGGGTCAATAGCACGATCACACAAAGCATGCATCAACCACTGATTATTAAAATATCTCATAATCAACACGAGAGATAAAATATATCCAATTTTACTCCTGCATCATAAATCAACTTACCTAAGATCCGTTGCAATCAATTTGTATAGCTAAGCTTTTTCTTTATTTTTCCCCCCCGAAGAACATATCAATTGTTTCTATGTCCAGTGATTAGAAGGCAGCGTAGGAAAATGTTTCAGCATCGAGTAACTGCTTAAGTAAATGTTTTCCTCAGTAGTCAGTGTTCTTTATTATTGAAACAGATTCATTAAATGTACTGCTGGACATCAGAAAAGATGGAATATGCAAGTTCAGTTGATACTCTCTCTCTCAGCATATTTTTTTCTCTCTATTTTTACCGGAAATGGACTCACATTTTTTATTTCATTTATTATACATTCCCACTCTCTGTATTTCCAACTATTCATCTGTTCTATCTATATACCTAGGAAGGAAGGATTGGTGGAAGAAAGGAAGGAATGTATGAAGGAAGGAAGGAAGGAAAAAAAGAAAGGAAGGAAGGAAGGAAGGATTGATGGAAGGGAGGAAGGAAGGAAGAAAAGAAATGAAGGAAGGAAGAAATGAAGAAATGAAGGAAGGAAGGAAGGAAGAAATGAATGAATGAATGAAGGAAGGAAGGAAGGGAAAGAGAATGAATGGAAGGAAGGAAGGAGGGGAAAGAGAATGAATGGAAGGAAGGAAGGAAGGAAAGAAGGAAGGAAGGAAGGAAGGAAGGAAGGACTGTATGAAGGAAGGAAGGAAGGAAGGGAAAGAGAATGAATGGAAGGAAGGAAGGAAGGAAAGAAGGAAGGAAGGAAGGAAGGAAGGAAGGACTGTATGAAGGAAGGAAGGAAGGATTGATGGAAGGGAGGAAGGAAGGAAGAAAAGAAATGAAGGAAGGAAGAAATGAAGAAATGAAGGAAGGAAGGAAGGAAGGGAAAGAGAATGAATGGAAGGAAGGAAGGAAGGGAAAGAGAATGAATGGAAGGAAGGAAGGAAGGAAAGAAGGAAGGAAGGAAGGAAAGGAAGGACTGTATGAAGGAAGGAAGGAAGGAAGGGAAAGAGAATGAATGGAAGGAAGGAAGGAAGGAAGGAAGGAAGGAATGTATGAAGGAAGGAAAGAAAAGAAGGATGGATGGATAAAAGGAAGGGGGGGAATGAAGGCAGGGAGGTGATGGATGGATGGATGGATAGACGAACGGACGGATAGATGGACGCACGCACGCACGCGTATGTGAACCATCCCGCGGAGAGAGATCTGATCAGCGCGTGGAAAGGCAAACTGGTGCCACGGAAGCCCATATGTCAGATTTTCACGTTTTAATCAGTGACTTAACATTTTAATCAGAGGTGCGCTGAGCTGGCAGAATCGTCGCCAGTGAAGCTTTAAGAAGAGGGGAGATAGAGAACGGGGGTGAAAGGAAGGGTGGGGGGTTGAAGGGGAGAGATGGAGTGAGGGGAAAGATGGGGTGAGGTGTTCTGTACAGGGAAGCGCTCTTTTATGTACCGCACGATATATATATATATATATATATATATATATATATATATATATATATATATATATATATATATATATATATATATATATATATGTATACATTACATACATATATATACACATACATATATATGTGGGTGTGTGTGTGTGTGTGTGTGTGTGTGTGTGTGTGTGTGTGTGTGTGTGGTGTGTGTGTGTGTATGTCTGTATGTGTGTGAGTGTGAGTGTGTGTGTGCGTATCATATTTGCATATATGTATATATTTTTCTTTTTGGTGTAGATAGATATCATTTCCTTATATGCAACTTACATGTCGTAATCCATAAGGTATAGTACAAAAGAAATTCACATTACAAGAACAAATATCACATACACACAAAACACGGACACGACATTCTTATCTTTTTTTCTGTGTTCCTTTCACCTTTTCTCTTCCTTTCTTTCTCTCCATCCTACCCCATTTCTCTCTTTCCTCTTTTTCTGTCTCTCTCTTTCCTCTTTTTCTGTCTCTCTCTTTCTCTCTCTCTCTCTCTCTCTCTCTCTCTCTCTCTCTCTCTCTCTC
>NC_061839.1:7066879-7069379 GCF_019202785.1 Penaeus chinensis
TCATATAATAACAACATGATTAACAAAGTATGAGAAATATCTAGAATAACGATCTTTTGATTGCTGTTTCTTTGTCTTTAGTTTCCTTGGCGTGATCGGGCGGTTTCGTGTTTCATTCACAAACGATCCAGGGCAATTAGCTACACGTAAGCATATACTAACTGAATAACTGTTGAACTGGTACGAATACACCACAAGCCGATTAGTTCCAAAGTTAATATGTAGAAATCATGATTATGACAATCTTTCTTTGAATACGTCACCTGATTTTGCAAGAGAACATTTCACATCCCTCTTGAATGTCTCGTCAGTATCACTTTGAGAATGTAACATTATTTTTCATTTCTTCTTCATTTCCTTTTCACTTCTATAAATATACGATGCCCTTCTTTGTCTGTTTCTTTTTCACAATTAATTTAACTTTTTTTTTCCATTCACAGAACCCTTCATTGGTCTGGCATATACGATGTCCTGTCTTATAGTTTATATACATAAACACATACAATTTACTTATTGCAGAGGATGCTATACAGTGTATCGAATTTCCGAATTAAAATCACGGGTAAACTTTAAAACGCGTTGTCATAACTGGGACAACAATATCGTCAACATCACCGCCAAGACGATTGATATCAATTAAGAACTTTACACTGGAGATGTTGATTATTTTTGTTGGTATTAATGAAGAAGCATGAGGATGATAGCGAGAAGGAAAACATTGAGGAAAAGAAGGAAGATAGCAACAATAATAACTAATGCGTAGATCTTAATGATAATAATGATAAAGATATTTTGTCAATAGTATAAATGGCAATGGTTATAATAACTTATAATAATAACAATAACAATGATAATAATTATAATGATAATAATAATGATAATAACAATAATGATAATAATAATAATAATAATAATGATAATGTTAATGATAATAATAATGATAATAATAATAATAATATGACTGTGATTATCATATAATCAATAAAAAGACCAAAATAATTCATGTGACTATCAGTAACAGGGTAACAGTCACGTACGCTGTCAGCTGTGTTTAAAGCATTTTTATCTACAAGGCACTAAATCGTAATTCAACCAGGTGTGACAGCGAATTAAACAGAACGGTAGTTAGTTTTATATGCATGGCTGTATAATGCTTCGGTGACCATGTGTCTGTTCCGACCAATATTAACCTGCAGAAAAATACAATTTTAGCGTGTACTGTGTCGTAAAATGTCAATATAAGGTAGAATTGAACACATCCTCTTCCTGCTAATTTGCACCTGGTACTCTATCCGTGTAACAGGTGCTTCTCCCCAACAGGTTATTGCTATCGATGACAAGCAGTGCATTCCTCTTAAATGCGTTTGTGGCGGTGGGGATTTCGATCAAAACTGACTTAAAAGGTAATCATAAACCGCAATGCACTCGAGAAGACGGAAATGAACTTAGATACAAGAGCATAACTAGTTGATTCTAGATTACACACAGGTGTTAGTGAGCTTAGCGTGTTGTATGTGTGTGTCTGTGTTTAATATAGCCCATTGCTAAAAAGACCGACCAGAAATTTGTATTGGCTTTGGCTTTGTGTTGACGGATGTGTTAGTTAGGAGGTGATACATCACTAACGCGGACAGAACTCAGGTAGCAGAAGGTATGGGGTACTTTGGGAAAAGATCTGAAGTGCGCATTTAATAAAATTGGAAAAACAAAAACAAAAAAACAACGGGAAACACACCAGATTGAATGCCTTACAACCGAAATAGACGCATGAGTTCATCATCTTTCCTTTTAACATAAACAATCAAGAGGAGAATTAATCACATGTCCGATTTCCTTAGAATATAAAAGCTTACACGTATATCTACTTTGCACAGAGACATCAGCACAGGAGGGGATTATTTATTACAATGTAGCACAGATGATAAATAGTGGTGATATGTGGAAATACCAAGAGCTTCCAGTCTTGAAAAAAAAAATGGATGCATGGAAGTCTGCAGATATACTAGAATTTAATCTGCAGTGCGAATAAACATAAACATCAAACTTTCCTGTAATATATATATATATATATATATATATATATATATATCAAAGCAAAGACCGTTAAATTTAATCAAGCATAAAAATCAAATATAAGGTCAGGCTATACAATAATGTGCTGGAATAGGGGCAGATAAAAAAGATAAAACAATAATAACAATACAGATATAAACAATAATATAAATGATATTGCAGTGATAATAAATTAATTTATATTTCCTTGCCTGCATGTTGCAGTCTGTAAATTTAACACTTAGTGACTGTTGTGACCTTACCATTTTTACAGTGCATTTACTACTGAGCTATTACTACAAACAAGAATATATTTTATGTTACTATAACAGCCATTATTGTATGTATTTATTTCAGTTGCATTCTTCCTAATGTCTTTAATTTTAACATCACTATCATCACCATAATCATTAGTGTCATTTTCATATACTCCTTATAATTGTGAATA
>NC_061839.1:7074379-7076879 GCF_019202785.1 Penaeus chinensis
AGCGTTGAGAGAATAAAAAGAAAGAGGGAGAGAGATAAGAGGAAAACATAGACGGAGAGGAACTGTTAAGAAGGGTAGAGGGCGAGGTTGAAAACTGAATATGTCGATATTCAGAGTGCAAAGCGAAGGATCTAGATACAGGACGTTATATCAAAATGGACTAGTCAGATACACGGCGCTTCGAAGGGAAAGGAAAGAATGCAGAAACTATAAGTTCCGAAAAAGAAAATTAAATATAGAAAAGGAAACTGAAAGTGAGACAGGAGGAGGAGGGTGTGGGATAAAAATGGTGGAGCCGTTAGGGAGGTGAAGTTAAAAAGTAAAGGGGAGATGAACATTAAAATTTTAAAGGGGAGGGAGAGCTTAGGGGGCCAAGGAAGAGCCAAAGGTTGAGGAAGAGCAAAAGGAAGGGAAGAGAAAGGTGAGGGGTTATAGATAGACAGATATATCAATATATCAGCTTTCCTTCATATCTATAACTACTGCTTGTACCCATGTACACGTACATATACACACACACTTAAAACGCACACACAGTCACGCAACACATATTCATACACGAGCACACAATACACATAAGCAGCGCGCGTATGAATACACGTAAAAAATAAGAAAAGAAATAGCGAGAGAGAAACAAAGAACGCGCTGAAAATTCATACTCACGATACATACTTCACAAACGACATGCCTCAAACACTCCGCATTCTTTACACTATATATACATTCTACATACAACGCGCGCCCCTCATTCGGTATGCCTCACACACTGTATGCCCCCTCCCCTTGCCTCTCCCCCCAAACACTGTATGCCCCAGACACTGCCTGTCTCTCCACCGTAGAGTCTGTTGATAGTCAAACTCAAAATCTTTAGACTGTATTGAATAAAAACAATTACTCTGCGAAAATGGACTTTCTCAAAATAGTACATCGGTGGCGAGAGACTAACCCCGACGCGTTTGCACTGTGGAAGCAGTACAAACAATTTCTTTGAATTTCACTAGCAAAACGAAGATCTTGAGAATATTGTATTTAAACCTTCAATGTTGCGAGGAGTGCATTTGAAAGGGGGGGAGCAAGGCCGATCGAATGAACTGGATGGCATTCTCCTAACGATTTTCAGGAGGGAGGGAGAGAAAGAGAGGAAGGGGGAGAGAGGAAGGCGGAGGGAAAAACACCTCGCCATTTTTTACGTTTAACACTTTTGTTAAAAATGCTGTCGATGAGATATTTTTTTTTACCTTTTTTGATATTGATTTGTCAGTGTCTGCGATAATTTATAGTACAATTGTTACGTAGCACTCAAATACGTAAACTAAACCAAACCTCGGTATGAATTACGTTACGTAATAACTTCCCAGCACACAAAATGTAAACTACATCTACATATAGCCACATCCACATACATAATGCCTCTTCTCGTGCGCCAAACATATTCTCCATCTTGTTTAGCAAGTTTGGAAGTGCTGGTCCCCGAGGCGGCATTCTGGGTCGTACTTTTCAAAGCCGACTTTTAGAGGGAACTGTGTAGGCTTCGAACACTCGCCATTAACAGCCTTACGCTCTGTCTCCTCTTCGTCCTCCCTGCGCCCCCCTGCGTCTAACCTTTCTTCTGTTTCCCTTCCCCCTCCTCCTCCCTCCCTCCCCCCCTTCTCCTTCTCTCTTATTCTCGCCGCTTTTCCCTCTCCCTCTCCCTCTCAAAGACCCCTTTTAGTTCTCTCTTCTCCGGAATGCTCTCTCTCTCTCTCTCTCTCTCTCTCTCTCTCTCTCTCTCTCTCGACTCTTTCTCTTCCTCTGCGTCATGTTTCCTTCGGAGTGCTTCCTTCCCCCTCTCTCTCTCTCTCTCTCTCTCTCTCTCTCTCTCTCTCTCTCTCTCTCTCTCTCTCTCTCTCTCTCTCTCTCTCTCTCTCTCTCTCTGTTTTTGTCTTTCTCTTTATTCTCTTCGCGTTTGTCTTATTGTGTTCACTCCTCTTGGGGTTTTACCTTGATCTGTCCCGCTCTTTTCCTCGTTCTCTCTGTCCCCCCTCCCCTTTTCTCTCTCTCTCTCTCTCTCTCTCTCTCTCTCTCTCTCTCTCTCTCTCTCTCTCTCTCTCTCTCTCTCTCTCTCTCTCTCTCTTTCGCCATATATCTGTCTGTCTAAATATCTATCTTTCTTTTTCTTCCTTTCCATGCTTGTCTGTTATTCACGTCTCCTTCCTCCTCTCCCGCTTCTTCTTGAATTTCTTCGTTCTCTCTCTTTTTCTCTTTTTAACCTACGCCCGCCATCCTCCTCTCATGCCCCTCGCCCTCCTGCGCCCCCCCCCCCCGCCTCCCTTTCTCCCTTCCTTTCTATGGTCCCTTTAAGGCCTTCTTTCCCCCTCTCCCCCCTCCTTCCACCCTGCCACCGGTCCTTCCCCCCGCCCCCCTTCCCTTCGTCCGTCTCCTACCCTCCTTCTCTTCTCCCCTCGATCCTTCTTCCCCTGGCCTCCTTCCCTTCCCCCCCCCCCCTTTTCCCTTTGCCCCC
>NC_061839.1:7089379-7091879 GCF_019202785.1 Penaeus chinensis
AGAGAGAGAGAGAGAAGAGGGGACAAAGGTAAATCGGAAGGGAGAGAGAGAGAGAGAGAGAGAGAGAGAGAGAGAGAGAGAGAGAGAGAGAGAGAGAGAGAGAGAGAGAGAGAAGAGGGGACAAAGGTAAAACGGAAGGGAGAGAGAGAGAGAGAGAGAGAGAGAGAGAGAGAGAGAGAGAGAGAGAGAGAGAGAGAGAGAGAGAGAGAGAGAGAGAGAGAGAGAGAGAGAGAGAGAGAGAGAGAGAGAGAGAGAGAGAGAGAGAGAGAGACAGAGAGACGGGGTATAAGAGGTACCGCCAGTTAGTCGGTGCTAAAATGGATCCTCCTCATTACGGATTCAGTAACATTGCTCGTAGGTCTTATTTGTGTGATTATAAGTTTTCTTAGACAGTATTCTTAATCACTATCTCTATGTTATTTATCTTAGTATAATATCATTTGGTTGATATTTCGAAGCATAAAGCTGTCGTTTTCCAACTAAAATGGTCTTTATTAAGGAATTTTGCCAGCGTTTTGCCGGCGGTCGCGTGTTAGAGATCAATACACTTTGTCAGAAACTAATTCTTTCAGTATTAGACTTGAGACTGACATGTTAGAGACGAATATAATGTTTTGGGAGGATACTTGTGATGTGTTAAAGAAAAACACATCACAATCGTCAACACCTAACAATCGTGTTAGGTGTTGATAGCATACCAAAGAGGAATGAAATCAGTGTTAGATAGGTGTCCCAGGGCTGTATTTTTTCATGTTAGAAACGAATCTATTAAGCGTTGGGGATCTCCGTGCCTTGTTAGGAGCGAACGAATGGCATTTGACGTGTGTTCACTTTTGCGGGGTAAGGTCTTTGTCAACGGAGCCAGAGATGAGAGGAGCTCAGGTCATATTGCTGATGAAATGAGGTCATATTGGTGCCCTGGCGCTAGTGCACAGTGCTGGGTTGAAAAGGAGGCGGAGATTGGGAAGAGGGGAGGTGAGGAGAGGAGAGAAAAGGGGAGAGGTGGGGTGGATGGGATAAAAGGAGGGTGGGAGTCAGGAGAGAGAGGGGGATGAAGAGGAGAAAGGGAAGAAGGGAAGGGAAAGAGGGGATGAGAGGAGAGAGAGAGAGAGCAGAGGAGTGAAAGGAGAGGAGAGAGTTGAAAGTGGGGAGAGGGGAGAGAGGGGAAGAGGGGTGGCAAGGGACCTGTCACCCACCTATTGATCTACATGTTCATTCGCTACTGGGCCGCGTGCGTGAACTTTAGTCTCTGCTCTGCTGGAATACAATCACTATTACAACCACATTCTTTCCTTCACAACAGCACTAGGACACAGTGATGATATTGATATGTTGCAGCAAATGACAGGCGAATAATTACTGCAACGCCTTGCGTCGGTATGCTACAGTGCCTGCAAGAGACCAGCAGCTTGGCACTTGTTCCTGGCATTGTGTTTGATAGCAACAGAGCCATTGTCGAAATTCCAATAACGCGGGATGGATTTAATACAGTCACTCATACAACTGCTGCTACTTCATCCTTTCATATGAGGAATAATGCAACCGATAATTGCATCATATAACGGTATAACTGCAACACCTTCTGTCATTGCAATCAGCTGCAGGAATATAATCAATGTTATGACAACACGAACTGTATAAAACTGTTAATTTAAACCTAGTTAATCATTTGCAAGAGAAATATTGCAATCGAAACAATTGGTAGGAAATAAAATAAATATTTTGATTTTCATTTTGGTTTTAGTTACGGAAAAAAATATAAAGATAAAAATAACTAAAGGGATTTAATAACCATTGAGAAAAAAAACACAATGATAGTACTTTAGGATAAGATATTAGTCATAATAATGGTAATTGGTCAATGGTAATTTGTCAAGAGTAAAATTAAATAGATGATGATGTTTATTTTACTAACGACAATAACACAAATGATCGTAACGGTAATATCATGATAATGGTGATGATAAAGAGGATGATAACAATTTTAACGACAACAATGATAAAGATGATAATGAAATAATGATTATTATGATACTAATGATACTGATAATAATGATAATAATAATAGTAATAATAATAATAATAGTGATGATGATGATGATGATAATTATGATGATGATGATAACAATGATAATAATAATAATAATAATAACAATAATATAGATAACTGTAATAAAAATAACAGTAACAACAACAATAATAATGATGATAATGATAGTAATTGTTTTTGTTATTATCACTATTATTATTATTATTATGTCATTCTCTACAGTCCTTTGATGTTCTTCCGGCTCCTCTTCGTCTTGTCTCAGCTTCTTCCCGCAGCTTAGAAACAAAGAACTTTCCGCAATATGTGAGCTGTTATAGTGCCAGTAATAGAAATTATAACAATGATAGTAAGAACAATAATAATAGTAATAATAATAATAATAATAAAAACAACAACAATAATAATAATGATAATAATAATAATAATAATGATAATAATAATAATTATGAT
>NC_061839.1:7151879-7155771 GCF_019202785.1 Penaeus chinensis
CACCCCAATTAACCCCTTCTAACCTCTTCACATTTCCCCCACACTCATCGTGGCCTCACAAAACACCTTACACCCCCCTCTCTCTCCCTCTCTCTCTCTCTCTCTCTCTCTCTCTCCTCCAGTCCCACCCTTCCCCCTCTCCACACTTCCCCTCCGCTCTCTCTTATCCTATTCTTTACTCCTCTCTTCCTCTCCTTCCTTCCTCTATTCCTCATCTTTTTAGACCCCCCTCCCTCTCTTCCTATTCCAGTTCCCCTTCTTTTGACCTCTCCCCTCTTCCCGGTTTACTTCCCCTCCTCTCCCCTTCTCCTATCCCTTCCCTCTTCACCTCCCCTCTTTCCACCTTCTTCCCTCCCTTCCCTCTCCACCTCCCCTCTTCCCCTCCCCTCCCCTATTCCCCTCCCCTCCTTTCCCTCTCCACTTTCCTTCTCCACCTCCCCTCCCTTCCCCTCTCCACCTTCCCTCTCCACCTCCCCCCCTTCCCTCTCCACCTTCCTTCTCCACCTCCCCTCCCTTCCCCTCTCCACCTTCCCTCTCCACCTCCCCTCCCTTCCCTCTCCACCTCCCCTCTTTACCTCCCCTCCCTTCCCCTCACCTCCCCTCCCTTCCCTCTCCACCTCCCCTCTTTACTTCCCCTTCCTTCCCTCTCCACCTTCCCTCTTCCCCTCCCCTCCCTTCCCTCTCCACCTTCCCTCTTTACCTCCCCTCTTTAACTCTCCTCCCTCCCCTCTTCAACTCCCCTCCCTTCCCTCTCCACCTCCCATCTTTACCTCCCCTCTTTACCTCCTCTCTTTACCTCCCCTCCCTTCCCTCTCCACCTCCCCTCCTCTCCGCCCCTCCTCCAAGTCCCCAGGGTGTCGGGCCAGACCGTGAAGTGCCCCGCAAAACAATTTCCAGAGTACACAATAGACCTCTAATCACAATGGGCGACACCGATATGAATTTATTGCATTTTTCGTGGCTCTTCCCCTCCGTATGTAGGAGTGGTTACGGGCGAGGGAGATCCGGCCTTAAAGTACCTGGGGATAGAGGTGGTTCTGGCGTGACTTGGCGTTGGCCCTGATTAGGAAATCTGGGATTGGCATAATGTTTGTGATTGGTTCGGTCATGGTTGTCACGGGTCGAGCTTTAGCCTTGTCGGACTTCTTTATTGTTTCTGTTTACTTTTCATTTTTCTTTTGATTTGTTTTTCATTTTTATTTCTGTTTACCTTTCATCTTTTTCTTTTTCTGTTATCATTGTTTATCTCTCGTGTATATATATTTTTTCTCCTATACTTTTGTTTACGTATTTTTAATTTGTTGCTAAAGATATGATTTTATGCAACTGCATGTTCACACTGCATCATAAAAAAAACTATAATTGTGATTGTCAGCATCAACAAACAATTCTTAAGTACTTTGAAAATGTCATTATATCGTATTAGTGGATGTTAATCTTCCTATCAGTATAATAATTTACAAATAAAACCTATTAAGACTGACTGCCATGTCATTGATGATAAAAACAGAATGATAGAAATAATAATGGTGATAATAAAAATGGTGATGATAATGAAGATGAAAGTGATAATGGTAATGATAATAATAATAACAATACTAACATAACTATAATGATAGTAATGGTAATAATGATAATGATGAAAATGATAATAATGAAGATAGCTTAAATTATAATAATGAAGATAGTAAAAGTGATAATAATGACAATAAGGATAAGGTGATAATCATTATCATCATTATTAACGTTGTCATTATCTTTATACTAGTAGCAGTAGTAGTAATCTTGTTATTATTATCATTATCCTTGTTTTTGCTGTTACTATTATTATATTTGTTATTATTATATATATCATCATCCTTAGCATCATTATTACTACTTTCATTCTTGATTATGATACTATCATCTGTATTGCTATTGTTACTATTACTATCATTATCATTATTTTCATCATTGTTTATTGTTTTCTTACCATTGTTATTATCAGCATTATTATTATCATGATGATTATCGTAATTGCTGTAGTTTTCATTATTATGATTAGCATTATCATTACTGTTATCACAATTACTATTATTATCTTTATTATTATTGTTATTAACACCATTATTACTTTTGTTATCATTATCATTATCATCATTATCATTACTATTATCATTATCATTATTATTAGTATCATAACTATTATCATTACTATTGTTATTATTACTATTATCATAATTATGAGGATGATGAAGACGATGATACTAATTATAACAATTTCGATGATGATAATGATAAAAATGAAAAACATCATCTTCATCAACAACAACAACAACAACAACAATGATAATAATAGTAATAATGACGATGATCAGGAAAATAATAGCTATGAAAATAAATGCAACATTCTATACAGAAAAAATAAAATAAGAAATGGTGAAATAGTAAAACTCTGCATTCAAGTTGTCAAGATTGCAAGAAAACATCTATTTGACAGCGAGATCAGGTCGTAAACAAAGCAACACTTTGACAGGAATTTGACAAGAGAAGGTGATTGACAGGTCCTTTTGCTTTCGTCAAGAAAAAGCTGAAGGAGAGTGTTGTTTAAGACTCATAATAGATTATTCTTGTTTATTATACAAGACTGATATTTCAAATACCGATGTTGATAATTATGTTGTTGTTGTTTTTTCTGTTCATGTAGAATCGTTATTTTATTTGTCATTATCTCGCATTAGTACTTAATCGGATGAAAATTTTTATCTTGA
Source organism: Penaeus chinensis (assembly GCF_019202785.1). NCBI lineage: Eukaryota > Metazoa > Arthropoda > Malacostraca > Decapoda > Penaeidae > Penaeus > Penaeus chinensis. The sequence continues at coordinate 7,154,630 of NC_061839.1, forward strand.
TTTTATGATTAAATCTGTTTGATATCATGACCAGAGGGTAAAATCGTATTTATGATTTCGCTGTATTGTTATGTTAATTATTATCATTATTATTATTGTTGTTGTTGTGGTTAGTATCATCATTATTATCATTATCATTACCAATGTTGTTATTAGTATTATTATCATTATCAATGTCACTATCATGATTAAGTTGATTGACATCCACATCTACCAATTTATTTGTTTCTTGTCATAACAGTTTCTTTGTTTATTTTCTCTCCTTGACAGACATTAACTCATTACTCAATGATAAAAAAAAAAAAGTTGTTTTTTGATTTATTAGTCCGCTTTTGTTTGTTCTTATTGAAGCCTTCCCTAGCAATAATGCATGCAAGTTGCTCTCTCGCTATGTGAAGAAAATTAGTAACAGCAACATCGAGAATAACGACTTGGCGATTCTAAAAGATTATACACTTTTTTTCCCCGAATAAAAAGAAGACAAGGCAGGCGGTCCCTTTAAAACTTTCGTTCAAGAACAATTCTCCAACAAAAATTCGGGAAAAGAGAGAAAGAAACAAAACGAAAAGACAAAAAAAAAAAAAAAAAAAAGAAGAGATAAAAAAGGATAGAAAAGAAATGCAAAGAAAGAAAAAGAAAAATATGAAAAAAGGATAGAAAAGAAATGCAAAGAAAGAAAAAGAAAAGATAAAAAAAAAAAGGATAGAAAAGAAATGCAAAGAAAGAAAAAGAAAAGATAAAAAAAAAAAGGATAGAAAAGAAATGCAAAGAAAGAAAAAGAAAAAGACGGAAAAAAGGAAAACTTCTGATTAAAGATTCGAGAGATTTGTCCCATTTGCCTTCTCTCCGTTGCAAGGCGTGGCTACTTCGCCTCTATGTTGCACGGCCGAGAAAACTGCCGGTTGCACGCGAAATGACCATCGCGTTGCAAGGTCAGCCACAAAGAGGGACAAATAGTTGATCATTATTGTTAGTCCGTTTGTTTTGTTTTTGTTTTTGCTTTCGTTCCTTTTTTTTTTTTTTTACTTATTCATATGTTTGTTTACCAATTATTAATTTTTTTTTTTCTTGTTGAAAATGATGAAGAAAAAAATAAGAACAGAGAGAGATAAGCCAGAAAACTAGCAGTTGCACGCGAAAAA
>NC_061839.1:7163371-7168371 GCF_019202785.1 Penaeus chinensis
CTACAGGCAGTTAGACATACAGATAGATAGATAGACAGTTAGATAAACAGACAAACAGACAGACATGCATATGGATAGACAAATAGATAGACAGATAGTTAGACATGCTGATAGATAGACATAATGACAGTTAGACATACAGATAGATAGACAGACAGTTAAATAGACATGCGGATAGATAGATAGACAGATAGATGAACAGACAAACAGATACACATGTATATAGATAGAATGATAGACATATAAATAGACGAGCAGATAGATAGATAGACATCTAGATAGACAGACAGATAGATAGATAAGCATGCAGACTGATAGACAGACAGTTAGATAGGCATGCCGATAGACATATATGCAGGTAGATAGACATACAGGTAGATAGACAGACAGATAGATAGACATCCAGATAGATAGACATGTAGGTAGACATGCAGATAGGTAGACATGCAGATATACAGACAGATAGATAGACAGATAGATATACTGACAGACAAATAGATAGACATGCAGATAGATAGCTATGGCCACTGCCTCGACCCACTGGAGTCGCTCCCTCTCCTTTTCTTTGTTTTCTCTCTTCCTCTTTATTCCTCTCCTTCTTCTCGTCCGTTTCCAATTTCATTTTCTTTTCTTATCTGTCCTCTTTCCTCTCCTTCGTCTCCTTCCTCCTTCATTTGGTTTTGCTCCCTTTAAAGATTTTTTTTTTTCTTCTTCCCCTCTTTCTCCTTTTCTATTTCATTCTCTCTTATCGTATCTCTTCGTTTTTCTTCGTTCTCTCTTGTTCTTGTGACTCCGCTTTTCTCTACTCTTCTTCCTTCATTCGTTCTCCTCTTCCTGGTTTTCCCTTGTTTACTTCCTTCTTAGTTTCCACTCACTCTGCCTCTCTCTTTGTCTCTATCTCTTTCTCCCTGTCTCTTTGTTTATCTATCTGTCTCTCTTTCTCTCTCTCCTCTCTCTCTCTCTCTCTCCTCTCTCTATCTCTCTCTTTCTCACCTCTCTCTCTCTCTCTCTCTCTCTCTCTCTCTCTCTCTCTCTCTCTCTCTCTCTCTCTCTCTCTCTCTCTCTCTCTCTCTCTCTCTCTCTCTCTCTCTCTCTCTCTCTCTCTCTCTCTTTCTCTCTCCCCAACTCCTTCCCTCTTTCTCTCTCCCCTCTCTCTCCCTTTCAACTTCCTCCCTCTCTCCCAGTCTCTTTCCCTTTCTCTACACCCCCCCCCCCTCTCTCTCTCTCTCTCTCTCTCTCTCTCTCTCTCTCTCTCTCTCTCTCTCTCTCTCTCTCTCTCTCTCTCTCTCTATCTATCTATCTATCTATCTATCTATCTCTCTCTCCCATCCACTCTTTCTCCTCGTCCGTGCAGGCAAGCAACAGATGAATATGTACGAGTATGTCCGTGTTTGATGTTGTCTGTGTTTAGCCATATGTGAGATCTAAGCATGACTGACCGTATGACTGACAGACAGACGGAAAGACAGAGAGCTAGACACTTAGACAGACAGGCAGACAGACAGGCAGGCAGGCAGGCAGGCAGGCAGGCAGGCAGGCAGGCAGACAGGCAGGCAGGCAGGCATGCAGACACTTAGACAGACAGGTAGACAGACAGCCAGTCAGTCAGTCAGACAGACAGACAGCCAAAAAGACAGAGAGCTAGACAATTAGACAGACAGGCAGACATGCAGACAATAGACAGGTAGACAGACAGCCAGTCAGTTAGTCAGACAGACAGAAAGACAGAGAGCTAGACAATTAGACAGACAGGCAGACAGGCAGGCATGCAGACAAACAGACAGGTAGACAGACAGCCAGTTAGTCAGTCAGACAGGCAGACAGACATCTATATACTTATATTTCTATCAACATGCCTATATATATGCATATATATATATATATATATATATATATATACATATCTTTCGGAGCCCATCTCCCTTTCCCCTTACCAATGATATTATTAGTAATAATAATAATGATAATAATAACAAAAATGATAATGATGATGATGATGATTATGATAATGATTATATTAATAATAATAATAAAGATAATAATAACAACAGAGCTAGATTAGGATACTAATAGATTCATAAGTAAGTGCACGTGTGTATGTGTGATTCTTTAACATTTGTGTTGTTTTACATCAGATAGAAGCTTTTAGTTGCATGGAATATGATTTCAGGCGTAACGTACAGGCTTACTTGCGAACGACCAGACAAAGAGGAAACGAAGCACAGTCAGGATATAATGTAGATTATTTTCATATCAGTTAACATTATTATTGTCATTATCAATATATCATCATCATTATTATTGTTATTATTATCACTATCATCCTCATCATTAATGTTAGTGTTACTATTATTCTCATAATTATTATCCTTATTATCAATATTATTGTTATTATCATTATTATCAATATTAATATTATTATCATTATTATCATTATTATCAATATCATTATCATTATCATTACTATCATTATTATCAATATCATTATCATTATCATTATTGTCAACATTATTTTTATTATCATTACTTTTATTATAATCATTAGTGTTAATATTGTCATTATATTGCCATTATATTCTCATCATTATCATCATTATCATTATCATTACCATCATTATTATTACAATGATTATTGTTATTGTTACAATTGTCAACATCATTATAATCACTAATTATTACTGTCATTATATTACTTATATCGTCATATTAAAGTTATCTTTAAGAAGAGGAAGAGAAGGAGGAGGAAGAAGAAGAAGCAGAAGAAGCAGTAGAAGAAGAGGAAGCGGAAGAAGAAGAAGAAGAAGAAGAAAAATAAGAAGAAGAAAAATAAGAAAAAGAATAAGAAGAAGAAGAAGAAGAAGAAGAAGAAGAAAAAGAAGAAACTTCTAAGAAAAGAAGAAGAAGAAAAAAAAAGAAGAAGAAGAAAAGAAGAAAGAGAAGAAAAGAAGAAGAAGAAGAGGAGGAGGAGGAGGAAGCGGAAGAGGAAGTGTAAAAAGAATAGGAGTGAGAAGAAGTAAAGGAAAATGCAGCAAAAGAGGTAAGGTGCAAAGAGAAGAAAAGAGACAACAGGAAGAGAAAAGAAGAAGTGCAGGTAAAGGAAGATGGAGAACAACACCACCAACAAGAGAAAGAAGAATAAGAAAAAAAAGAAGAGGAAAAATTTACAAAAAAAGATGAATAACATTACGAAAGAGAACATAAACAACAACAACAAGAAAGAACAGGAGCGCAGGAATAAGAACAAGAAAAGAAAAATAAGCAAAGGAGAGAGAACAAGAAAAGGGAGAAGGCAAAGGAAAGAAAGCAAAAGAACAATAGAGATAAAATTGAGGGAGAAGAAACAGGAGAAAGATAACAAAATAAGAACAAAAAAAATTAAGAAAAAAAAACAAGAACAAAAAATAATATCTGAAACCAAAAGAAGGGGACGAAGAAAAAGAAGAAGAAGAAGAAGAAGAAGAAGAAGAAGAAGAAGAAGAAGAAGAAGAAGAAGAAGAAGAAGAAGAAGAAGAAGAAGAAGAAGAAGAAGAAGAAGAAGAAGAAGGAGGAAAAAAGAAAGAAGAGAGACCCACAGAGATTAATCGACAAGGACCTACATAGCCCCACCCCACCCCCCACCCTACCCCCACCCCCGTGACCCCCTCCTGCATCACACACTAAACGCAACCTCAGTCTCACGAAATATTCAACACTTCACGCGAGTCTTTGGAGGTTTCACGACAACACCACGTCCCTCTCCCCCACTCCTATACCCCTCCCCCCTCTCCCATTCTACCTTCCCCCTCTTCTATGCTCCCCCCTCCACCTCTCCTGTACCTCCTCCCCTGTCTTAGCCCTCCTTTCCCCCTACTATATCTCCTTCTTCTCTCTCCCAAACTCCCTTTCCCTCTCTTATACCTCCTCTTTCTCTCTCCTATACCTCCTCTTCCTCTCTCCTATACCTCCTTCCCCTTCTCCCATACCCCTCCCCCTTTCCTATACCCTATCCCCCTCTTCTATAACTCCCTCTCCTATACCCCCTCCCCTTCTCCTATATCCCATCCCACTACCCCTCTCCTATCCCCCCATCCCATCTCATAACCCCCCTCCCCCTCCCTCTCCCAGCCCGCGCGAGGGAGGAGAAGCTTTTCCCATCGAGGCTCGCTTTAGCGTACGGCGACGTCGGGCAGCACGTGACCGCCTCGACCTCCGTGCTCCCCCCCCTCCCCCCCTCCCTGCTACCGATACCCCTCTCCCGACACGCGGCCGACACGTGTCTCGCCGACGCACCCCCGCCGGCGAGAACACGGGCCCCGATCGCCGCGCCAATAACACTATTCTCCGCCGCCGCTCGACCGAACACGATGAAGCTCCGGCCAACTGGCGTGGAGCGACCCTGCGGCCTGGGGATCCGGCCGGAGGGATGCTGGAGGGAAGGAGCGGGAGGAGGCCGACACCCGACGCCGGGGGGGGGGGGGGGGGGGGGGGAGGACTCCGGTTGCCTTATTTCTTCGATATTCCTTCTTTTTTTTTTTCCTTTTTCTTTCTTTTTTTTTTTTTTTTGGGGGGGGGGTGTTGTGTAAGAGGTTTCTTAGTGTTTCATCTTTCTTTTCTTTTTCCTGTTTTTCTTCCTGTTTCCTTATCTTGTTCTTGTTCCGTGACCTTGTTCTTGAAGTTTTTTTTTTTTTTTTTTTTTTTTTTTCATTCTTTAAAGTTTCACTTATGGATAATGAATTTCAAAATCAGGCTCAATCCATGAAAGAGTTTATATTCATTTTTTTCCCTCCATATTTGCAAAATGTTAGAAAATTATACATCCAAATCATAAGTGCTTATGTTAATCCGTGTATCAAGGATTTGTTCGAAATTATTATAACCTTCCATTAGTCATCATCTGGAAAAGTCATTATATCTTTTCTCGTTTAGTGTCTATCTTCTTTCATTGCCATTATCGTGGTCATTGTTATATCTGATATTAGGGTCATTAGTGTCCATATGTATTAGTAATTATTAGCATCATC
>NC_061839.1:7185871-7188371 GCF_019202785.1 Penaeus chinensis
ATATTCTTTCCTCCTTTTTCCATTCTTGGCTTTTAGTCAAATTTTGATTTCATACTCTCCCTATCTTTACCTTCATTTATTCTCGTTTCTCCCCTTTTCTAATTCCTCTCAATCCCTTCTGTTCCATCTTTTATTCATCGTACGTCAGTCCTTCCCCGCCTTTCCCCCTTTTTTTTTTCTCCCTCAGTCAGACCTAATCTCGCAGAGTGGTCTACGGTCTGGCCTGACCCGAAATTCCCTGACTGGTCCTGTTTGAGTGTAGTTACGGGAGGAACTGTGCTTCTACCGAGCGGGGATTTGTGTATTGATGGGGGGGGGGTGGGGGGGTGGGGGGGTTATGGGGGGGTAAGGGGAGGGGGTAAGGGGGGGTAAGGGTGAGGTACTTTGAATGGGATTTTGAACAGAGTGGGTTATAATTCCTTTTTTTTTTTGGGGGGGGGGGGGGGCAATTTGTTTTTACATTTTGAAGTAATTGTTTTTTTTCTGGTATCAAAGGAGTAGTATTGCTTTTGTACAACATACACAAACACACACACACAAACACACACACACACACACACACACACACACACATATATATATATATATATATATATATATTTATATATACAAATATATATATTTATATATATATATATATATATATATATATATATATATATATATGTATATATATTGAGGAAGAATTTTTTCCAGTCCTAATTTTAGTTAGTTTTTTCTTCTTTTAATCTTATTCTGCTGTTTTCCTCCCTTTCCTTTTCTTCTGCTTTCTATTTGTATTTTCTCATTTTATCCCCATTCTGCTGCAGGGACATTACCGAACCACAGTACTTGGTTTTTTCTCCTCCATTTTCATTTGATTTTGATTTTCTTTTGTCATTTTCGTTGTGCATGTCGTTTATTTAGCATGAGTATGTGATTATTTCCTTGTTGTTGTTTTCTTAAATTGTATATTTTATTATTAGTCATTTTTTTCTTCGTCTTCTTTCTTTTTTTTTTTTTTACTGAATTATTCATGTGTTAAATAGGATTTTTTTGTTTAATTGAACTGATATATTTACTCATTCTCAGCGCCTTTATGAAATCATTATATGTAATGTATATGTAATGTATGTGCGTGTGTGTGCGTTTTTGTTATGTGCGTATGTGTGCGTTTTTGTTATGCGCGTGTGTGTGCGTTTTTGTTGTGTGCGTGTGTGTGCGTTTTTGTTATGTGCGTGTGTGTACGTTTCTGTTATGTGCGTGTGTGTTTTGAAATGCAAGCGCACAGCATTATTGCATTATCATGTGGTATCCAGTACGTTATTCATTCAGTAAAATCACCAAATTCAAAAACTCTCGAAAGGAGAAATGAAAATAGGATCAACAGAGAGAACATTTTACTTGATAGACCACCATTTGCACACATATACACTAGTTGCCAGATGTTTTTTTTTTTCTTTCTTTTTTTTTTTTGGATGGGTAGGGGGAAGAGGTGGGTAGGGGGAAGAGGGGGGTAGGGGGAGAGGGGGAGAGAGAGGAAGAGGGGGGGAAGACTCACTGCCTTGGCTGGCTGTGATGACTTTCCCGTAGATTCTAAAGCATTTTTTTTGTTTTTGTTTTGTTTGTCGAAATGAAGATGTATATTGCAATACCACTAGATGAAAACAAACAAACAAATATCTTGGTAGAGGGAATGGGATAGATATGGGGAGGTGAATATGTAACTGAGGAACATTCATTTTCTTCCATAGAAAAAGAAAAAAAAATGGCATATAAAACATGTTTAATAGTAAATAACCCTTTGAAAGGGGGAAACTCATTTTAAAAATAACAACAGGCTACAGTTAAAGCTTGCGTATAAAACAATTTGTTGACAGTTGATTACCAAACGTCGGGTTATACTCCTAAGTAAGATAAACAGCAATTGAAAATGATAAAAAAAAAAAAAAAAAAAAAAAAATGTGGCCTTATATAAAGTGGCATCCATATACACACATTATGAATTGTACAATAATTAACATGAACAAAAAAGAATACTCGTGTGAAACATTCCTACACCAAGTTAGAAACATATTTGAAATGAAAAATAATACATAACGCATGAAATAAATATGATTAGCTACTACATATATATAGTTTTATTTATTTTTTTCCCCGAATGAATCGATATAAAAATCTCCCAAACATATATGTCATCTTTTCTACAGGAAATATAAGACAAAAGAAGTTGTAAGACATTCATGTTATTTTTTTTTTCTTTTATCGTTCGAATTCACTGTTTTTCGTTCATAAGACGACAGTGAAATGTATCCAGTACACTAAAGCACACTATATTTCGCTTTGTTTAGTCGCCAGTGAGCTGAACACATATATCGTAATGTTAACTTTTCTCATGGATCTTTTCAAATTATTCAGACCATTTTCAGACCAATTCTCAGACTTCTTTTCCTTAGTATATTTTCCTGTTTTGGATCTAAACAAACCTTTCGTAAGCACACAGGTTTTTTTTATCTCTTTT
>NC_061839.1:7228371-7235871 GCF_019202785.1 Penaeus chinensis
CAGCATTTGTTTCCTCGTCATTGTTCACTATCCTTATCCGTACCCCGTCATTTTTACAAGCCATCTTTATTTTCTTGATGTACATACAAGTAATCAAGCATTTTTCTCTCAACCGTCAACGCAACGTCCAAACCCTATTTTTACTAACATCAGTAGAAATAAATAACATTTGCTGTGGGTGTTCTTGTATTTTAAGATCAAACCATACTCTCGCCGCTATCCTTCTGTTTTTCCAAGTTTTTCCTCGTTCGAAATAATACTTTTACATTAAAGGAATTGGGGGATTTTCCAGTAAATGCTGTAGTACTTAGATGTGACGATAAACGCTGTTGTGATGAATATTGTGCTTCTAGCATTGTAAGGCGAGATAGCGAGTATTGTGAGGATGGCTATTTCGTTCTCAGAAGTGTAGTCCTGAGTTTTCTGGCGTCAGGGGATTTACAATTATAACATTTCGATACTGAGAAAATAATGATAATGAGGCCGCGAGTACTGGCATTGTCACATTCGATATAGTAGCACTTGGTATTGTCCTACTGAGTACTGTGATAATACGCGCTGTATTAGCGAGTACTGCCGGACTGTGCAAAGTGGTCTGTAGAACTGTAGTACTGAGTACTGTCTTCCTGGGCACTACGGATTTGCTTACTGTCGCACTGGGTAGTGTTGAGGTCCCTCGTCGCTAAAACCGTGAAGATCGCCGCCTCGGATCGAGGGAGAGGTTAAGAAACATATTGTACCAGTCATTGATACCTAAATGTCGGCGCTGCTGCTATTATTATTGTTGATACCATTTGCTTATTGTTGCCATTATTTAAACATCTTGTAACAATGGTAGTTGGTATACAGTGAACACAATAGATAATATTTGTGTTTTTACTAACCCAAATGCAAGTACTGGTATCACTATGCTACTACTGCTACTATAAATCCAGCTAGCGCTACTACTAAAATTACTTCTACTTATCATAATAAAAATAACTTTATCAGGAAAACAAGAAACCATGCAATCAACAAACAAGTACCACATACAGATAGGATTTCCATAACTTTCCATGTTCCTCTATACGGCCTCAATCTTAACAAAGTACGAAAGAGAAAAGAAATATTATCTACAACATCGATCCTCCATATAACGACCACCGGCAAACCAGCCTACGACAAACATATAATCATATACGAAACAGACACACACACAACACACACATACTCCCCCCTTTCTGCTGCAAAGAACAAACTTAAGACGAAACTCTTCTTCCTTTCCCCTGAGAGAACTTAAACTAACGAGACACACAGGGACATTTCTCTATCAAATTGCGCTACATTCATCTCTCTCTCTCTCTCTCTCTCTCTCTCTCTCTCTCTCTCTCTCTCTCTCTCTCTCTCTCTCTCTCTCTCTCTCTCTCTCTCTCTCTCTCTCGCTCTCTCTCTCTCTCTCCCTCTCTCCCTCTCGGCCCGCCATCGCGTTGCGGACGCCCTTTGTCTCCGCATGATAGCGATTACGCACTCTTTGCGTATCCTTTCTTTGGGCTGACTTCGGTTTCCTGGACATTGATTTGTATTGTTTCCCTTTTGTTTTGTTTTAGATCTGCGTGTCGTAAGCGTGTGCAAAAACCTACCTGTGCGTGTTTATATACATAATTATATGCACACGCACGCACAATTATATACATGTATTTGTGTTTATATGTATAAGTATACATATACATATAAATAATACACACACACGCACACGCACACACGCACACACACATACACACGCACACACACACACACATATATAAATATATATATATATATATATATATATATATATATATTACTGTGTATGCATACATATGCGTGTGTGTGTGTGTGTGTGTCTACATATATATGTGTGTGTGTATATATATATATATATATATATATATATATATATATTTATATACATATATATATGTGTGTGTGCGTGTGTGTGTGTATGTGTAGTTTTCCTTAATTTTTGATTCCGTCTCAGAGACCGCAAACTGCCTATAAAAAGCGAGCAAAACGCCCTGACCAATCATACTTCTCCAACTCACTATCAGATATTTACAGAAACGAACCGAAAGACAGATAAAATCTACGATAACGAAAACAAACCTAACGAACCGCCGACCCTTAGACAGAAATAAAGTCTTCCTCTACAGCGAAATTTGTCTTTCCGTTTTTCGTTATGTGCGCTCAGCCAGACGGATCTGCCGGCGGCGCTCCTCCCTCGGCCATCGCCGGCGCTGCTCATGGCGTTCCGGCTGAAGGCGCTCCTCCGATCGGGGAGATTTCGGCGGAAACGGAGGCGAGCGGACGGACGGAGCAACAGATACGCTCGAAGGACATCAATACATAATACATATAGAAATATTAAGTAGATATACACGCACGCTTATATATATATATAATATATATATATATATATATATATATATATATGTATATATATATGTATATATATGTATATATATGTATATATATGTATATATGTATATGTCTGCATATATTTATGTGTGTATGTGTACATACATACATATATGCACACACACACATATATATGTATATATATGCGTGTATTAATATATACATGTATATATACATATATATACATATATATACACATATATATTCATACACAAACGCACACTCACACACGCACACACACAAATATATATATATATATGTACATATATATACATAACACGTGGAGAGCGGATATGATTGTGTATATATATATACATACATATGTATATATGTATGTATGTATATGAAAATGTATATGTATATATAAATATAAATATATATATATATATGTATATTAATACAGACACATATATATGTATATGTGTGTGCATATATATGCGTATATATGTGTATATGTATATACATATATATATATATATATATATATATGTCTATATATATTCATATATATACGTATGTGTGTGTGCATATATATGCGTATATATATATATATATATATATATATATATATGTATATATATATATGTTTGCGTATGTGTCTTCCCTTACATAACATCTACACCGACAGACAAACACAGCCACACCATCCCTCACCACAGCAAAATCCAAATACTAAAGAAAAAACCTACATTATGACTGCATGCAAAGAACTGTCTATGATGATGAATGCAGAACTTACTGTCTTCCATCTGTATCTTTTCAAGTTCCCGCTCACCGGCCAGAACATGATCTGTGGCCGACCGATAACAAAAACACTATTAGTTCTACTACGAAGCTGCGCCATAACAAGACATCTCTCTTGCCATTTAAACACTACATGCATGTATATGTATATGCTTATATGTATATATGTGTATGGGTGTATGTGTGTATATATGCGTGTGTGTGTGTGTTTATATATATATATATATATATATATATATATATATCATAACCGTCATATGTGTCTCATATATATATATATATATATATAATGTATATGTATATATGTGTGTGTGTGTGTGTGTGTGTGTGTGTGTGTGTGTGTGTGTGTGTGTGTGTGTGTGTGTGTGTGTGTGTGTACATATATATGCACACACACACAATATATATATACATATATATATGTATATTTATACATATATATAATCACCAACGTGCGTAATTGTGTTTATATATAGATAGATATATATCAATAGGTAGATAGGTAGAGAGACAAAGATACATATCTATATATATACACATATATTTACATATATATACATATACATATATATATGGACGGATGGATGTTGTATGTATGAATGTATGAATTAATAACGTTTAAATTATAGATTACATATCACCATTATTTTATATACAGAGTAAAGCTCCTATGTTTATATATCTCAGTGAGAACTTCAAAGTTTCTTATCTGATGCCGTGCAGTTAAGACAGGCGAGGACTGGAGGAAGAAGGGGAAGATGGATGAAACGGAGAGAAGAGAAGAAAAAGCAGAAACAAGAAGGAGACGCTCTTAATATGCACTTCAAGTTCTTCATACTAACTGACTTGTATTACATGGAGTGAACAATATCTGATCATCATACATTTTTGAATCACTTTTTTTGAGAACGGGAATGTGCTGGTAAACCGACTGATTTTGATGGCATTTCCAGTCAGACGATAAGAAATTTGAAAGTCATCTTTATCTCTGTCGTTGTTTTCATTGTTACTTATTATCGTTTTGTAATTATCATTTTCATTTGCTTTTATTACCATACATTTAAATGCGACTTGCATCATCCATATAATTTCCATCAGCAATAGAATGCAAACTTAAGTACTTCATTGATATTTCTATGACTCAATAAATATCTTGAATTCAAAAGATTATATATATTATCACCTTAACATTATAATCATTCATAAATAAATTTTATCATTAGGAAAATCAATAGTTATATAATTGGTAGCAGCTACCGATATTCCCTGATGAGGCATTATTAATACATTTTTAAGATCAAAATTACCCTGCAAAAAACGTAATCATTAACATTATTAAACTTATATTCACCTATAATAACTTAACATCATTAAAATAATCATGACCACTTTCAAAATATAACAATGTCTCAGTAATTATATTTGTCATCATTACTGCTATATTCATAAATGTCATTCATTATATATTGTAATTTCCTCTATCTATTGCGACATTTTTAAAAATCACTGCCCATTTTTTAATCAATAACAGATAAAAGATACGTTATGTTTTTTTTATTTTTTTTCTCCCTTTCCTTGATTATATTAATTGCATTTTGTTCAGTAATTCTAGTTATAACCGGAATTCTACTAACTAAATTCCCTAAAAGCTATTTCTATAGAATAATTCCAGATTTTGTTGCTCCTAATATCATCATCTAGGATATAATATTCACTATTCAAGAATACGACAATGCAAAAATAAAAAAAATAACATAATTAGTAGTATTAATATTGTTGGTAATAAATAATGCCATCAACAAAAATATACAAGCTCTATCTGGGCCTTTGAACATTACCCTTGTTAATGTCTTGAATTTGAATTTAGTTATATCATACACTGTTTTCTTAAATCTCATGCATCTTGCTATTTAAATGTGCTAATCATACTCTATATATTTTATCTATTCAGGATTTATTGTCCAAGTTCTGGATATATTCATAATGATAATCAATAATAATAATTAGCAATAATAAACTGGGATAATAAATAATAATTGCTAAAATGATAGTAATGATGATGAAGATGGAGATGATGATGATAATAATAATAAATTATTATCAGTAATACTAATATTCAAACTATTATTATTATTATTATTGTTATCATTATTATTATTATCATTATCATCATTATCATTATAGCTTTCATTGTTATTAGTAGTAGTAGTATCACAATTTCCATAATTATTATTAATATTATTATTATTATTATTCTCATTATTATCATTATCCTTATCATTATTATCAACATCATTATTACTATGATTACTATAAAATAATCATAATAATGATAATGATAGTAATAACAATAACAGTGATATTAAGAGTAATATTAACATTAATAACAGTAACAAGAACAATAATAATAATGATAACGATACAAATAGTGATAATTCTGATAATAGCAATTAATAACAATAATAATAATAATAATGATAACAATAATGATAATAATAACAACAACAATAATAATAATAATAATAACAATAACTATAATATTAATAATTATAATAATAATGACAATGATAATAAGAAGAAGAATGGTAAAAACGACAAAGATAGTAAATAACAATAATAATAACAATAATAATGATAATAAAATAATAATCATAATAATAAGAACACCAATAATAACTGTCATAATCATTACTGTTATTTATCATTTTCATGATCATAATCACTATTATCATTATCATTATCATTGTCTATTAGTTCATTATCATTATTATTATCATTACTATTAGTATGACTATTATTATCATTATTATCGATACTATTACTATGACCATTATTACTATTATATCTTTACATTATAATTAACATTATTATCATCGTTATCATCCTTATTAACATTATCATTATCATTAGTTTCATCAACGACAAAAACAATAATAAAAATAATAATAATAATAATAATAATAGTGATAATGATGATAATAATAATAATGATAATAATAATGATAGTGATGATGATGATGATGATGATGATGATGATGATGATGATGATGATGATGATGATGATGATGATGATGATGATATTGATGATGATTATGATGACGATGATGATAATGATGATAACAATGACGATAATACCAACAATAATGATAATAATAAGAACAATAATAATAATAATAATAATAATAATAATAATAACAATAATAATAATACTGATAATAATGATAATGATGGGGATGATAATAATGATAACAATAATAATGATAATAATATATTTTATTATTACGATGATAACATTAACAATGATAATAACAGCAACAATGAAAAGAACAAGAACAGAACTGATAATAATACTAATACAGATAAAATAATAATATCGCAATAATAATAATAATGAGAATAAAACTGACTGAAATAAGAGCATTAATGATATTAAAAATAATGATTATGATTATAATTCTATTAGTATTGCTACAATTTATAAGAAGTGTATAAATAATAACAGTCAAGTACCAGAAGTAATCAAATAACTACGATGATGATATGATAACGATAATGATAATGATATTAGTAATAATAATAATAATAATAAGAAAGATATAATAACAATAAGTAATCAATAGTAATAGTAATTAGAACAAAATGCAGTTATAAGTAATAATCATAATAAGAGTAATCGCAGACCTCTCGGTTACCATATAAAACGAATCCTTAATATATCAAACTACTACCATTATTGTTGTATACATGCACTTCCATTTAAGTATACACCGAGGTTTAGTATCAACATCTATACCGCAACTACAGCGACATTCTTCAATCACTATGTTAATGTGATATCCAACCATTATTAAAGTCTCCTATGGGCCTCCCTCTGATTATGTTTACAGTCGTAGCATCACATTTAGGGTCTGAATATATTTCCCCCTTATGAAAATCTACACTGGCTGACACTAATAGAATTCCAACCCTTATCTTTGAATGGGCAAGTAAGGATTTCACAAGTCCTTTCTACCTGTAGCTTCGTACAAATGCGATACCCTAATATACGGCATCTCTGGTCTACCTTTAAAAGTATTCAGTATTTACAATGGCTACTATACACTGAGTTTTATTTTACCATCACAAAATACTTCTAACCGCAGCATTTATTTACTGGGCGTACTGTCTACCCTAATATTGATTGGCGAGATAAGGCGGTTTACGTTGGGTATACTGTATACCCAAAATGTTAACGGTCAGCCTGTCCTGTCATCACTATCACAATTTCACATTTATCATGCACCAAGCGACATGGCATGGGAAGGTCTGTGCAGGTAAGATCAT
>NC_061839.1:7248371-7250871 GCF_019202785.1 Penaeus chinensis
TGAGAAGTAGATTCCAATCCCTTTCCCCTGTTAAGTGGGGCCAGGGACGGTCGCTCGAAATAACGGCGATGCCAGAAAGAACAAGGTGTGGAGTAGGTGCCATCTGGGAAGTATGGGGGGTGGGGGGCGGGGGGCGTGGGAAATATCCCCGCCAGGAAGCTGGAGTTTAGGTTTGGTTTGGTTAGGGTAGATTAGATTAGGTTTGGTTAGGCTAGTCAGGTTAGGTTAAGTTGGTTAGGTTAGGTTAGATTGGTTAGGTTTGGTTTAGTTTGTTTAAGTTAGGTTGGTTAGGTCAGGCTGGCAGGGAAGCGCCCTATCATGGTTAGGATTGCTCAGAAGCTAGACCGTGCAGCCTCATGCTTAGAATACTTCACAACTCACGAATGGAGGTTCTACAATGAGAACGTGCAAGGCTTGTGGGAGAGTCTATCAGAGACGGACCAGAAGACCTTTAAAATTGCTCTCTCAGCCCTCCATTGGCCCACCTATATGGAGCAGTACTGCCTATGTCATGAAGGAGGAACTGAGCACGCTGCCTACCGCTCGCAAACATCTCTCAAAGATGTGGTGGATCCAGCAGGCGTGGCGAGTGCTAGTGGTGGTGATGCTGCGCAGCCGGGTGGCCCGGAGAGCGTGGTACGGCCTCTTCCGCCTCCTCGTCAGGCTCCTCAACCACCTGCCGATCCTCAACAGGATATGAGGCACGCCACCGCCTAGGATCTACCCCAACAGCTCCTCCGTCATCGTCGATAGATTCTGTTAACGGCTGACTCTCCCATTTTGTATAGGCTTTCTTCTTAATTATTTATATTTCTACAATGTGATTATATATATATATATATATATATAGAGAGAGAGAGAGAGAGAGAGAGAGAGAGAGAGAAAGAGAGAGAGAGAGAGAGAGAGAGAGAGAGAGAAAGAGAGAGAGAGAGAGATACACGCAAACACACACACACACACACACACACACACACACACACACACACACACACACACACACACACACACACACACACACACACACACACACACACACACACACACACACACACATATATATATATATATATATATATATATATATATATGTTTGATTTGGCATATCAATGTATAAAAGATGTATAATAAGAAAAGGAAATACGTTGAAATTTAAAATAGGGATTTTGCATAAAAAATTAAAACACGGGATAAAAATATTGAAGGCAGATCATAATGACCTCTGTTGTTGAGAGACTGAATTCAGTGGAGTAGAATCTTTTGTATAAGGTAATGCGTAGCCTCCTCCGTCATTCACAGACAGAAATTCACTCTTTGCCTCGAAAGGATTCAAGCGGTCGACCACTATACTTCTCGGTGTTCTCTGCTCCAGGCGATCCAAATGCCGTAGGTCTTGCAGATGACATAACATGATTATAAAGATTGAATCAAGTTTCTATAGTAACCATATTCAATAAACATCTTATTACTGGTTATAACATCTATTAATATATTTCATGGTGCAGTTGCTTAAATCTATGGTGAATGATGAATTTCGCCCGAAAAGTAGAACACTCACTTGTATAACACAGGGAATTCTCTTGAAATAATAACATATAGTAATATTTTAATAGTTAATCTTATTTTTTTCAAATTCCGGCAAGAGAACTTGAACGCATTATACAGTATATTTTGGATGTGATTGCATAAAGCTTTATGGAACTTATCGTTCAGGGATTCAGGATTATCGTAAGATACAATAAAAACTACTTATATAACGATTTTAAATTTCATGTTAGTTTCAATATGTTTAATCTGTAAATTCGTGACATTGTAATATGTGTTGACTGCATTATTATGTGAAAAATAGTCTACCTTAACAGCCGAAGACAACCAAGGCATATATAAGTATAGACCTTGACTACAACTCTACAACATTTGATGTCAATATCCAGAGGGAAGCACTGTTATCAAAAACTGCATAAATACATTGACAAGAAAATAAAGAAACAAACATATTTTCATTTTGAATTACTATGACATTTATAATTATTTAATTTCTTTTGTTCCAATAATGTTCGAGGAGCAAAGCAAGGGAAAAGTCTTGCTACTCTGACGGCCTAACAGAAAGGACTAGAGGCTTGTTCTCGTGTTTGACTGAAACACTGAAATTTTGTATCACATACCCTTCTCCCACGAACCCTCGGTAAGCAGGTTATTCGCCATGCTGTAATATACTTAAGTGCCATAAAAATGAACACGTAATACGTGCGAGATAAATCGTTTGCAAAACATTATATGCGAGCTTATTTAATGCTTTTAGGGACGTTGGGCGCTGCCCATCATCGCTACAAAGTGTCGGCAGAGAGGCATGGGGTGCGTGAACGAGTGCAGAACACGGGCGAGGGCGGGTGTGGGGCACGTGCATAGGACATGTCTGAGTAGGCGCGCGGCACGTACGTGAGCCAGTGCAAGATCACGTGTGTGTGTGTGTGTGTATGTATATATATATATATATATATAT
>NC_061839.1:7258371-7265871 GCF_019202785.1 Penaeus chinensis
GGTTGAGACCCATATGTTGGAGCAGTAGTTTATAATACTTAGTGCAAGTGTTTGTACAACAATAATTCTCGTCTCAGCGGGGAATTTGTTTTTAATGTGATTTAGGTATATCAGTGTGCCCATCACTTTTTTGTGAATGTTGTCTATGTGTGTTTCGAAAGTCATGTATCTGTCTATGTGTACTCCTAGATTTTTCACGGTAATGCTTGGTTTGATATGATGGCCTTCAAATTCTATGATTGTGTTTATGGGGATTTGGGCGATGT
Organism: Penaeus chinensis; assembly: GCF_019202785.1. Lineage (NCBI taxonomy): Eukaryota > Metazoa > Arthropoda > Malacostraca > Decapoda > Penaeidae > Penaeus > Penaeus chinensis. The sequence continues at coordinate 7,258,638 of NC_061839.1, forward strand.
TTTGCCGACTGCCTATAAAGATGCATTGGGTTTTATCGGGATTTAGTTTGAGGCCGTTGTTGTCAAAATACATCTTTGCTTCTGAGTCTGTTGCGTATTTTTTATCAATTCATATAAATTGCTTACAGGGGCAGCGTGAAGAAACTGAGGGTCATCAGCATATTGGACAAGGAGATAGTTGTTTGCAATGTTTGATAGATCGTTTATGAATATAGTGAAGAGGATCGGGCCTAATATGGAGCCTTGTGGGATACCGAAAGAGACAGTTTTTTTAGTTGACATATTGTTACGAATTTTGACTGACTGCGTTCTTGTAGATAGATAACTTCTGAACCAATAGTTGTCTATTCCATGATTTTTCATTTTGTCAAGCAGGATTTTATGGCTGACACTGTCAAACGCTTTTGACAGATCTCATAATGTGAGTAGATTTATTTGATTCTTGTCTATGTTATCATAAATTTTGTTCGAGATTTTTAGTAAAGCTGTTTCAGTGGATAACTTACTTCTAAACCCATGTTGCGTTTTGGAAATAAGGTGATTGGATTCTAAGAATGTTGATAGTTGATTTGCAACAATTTTTTTCTAGCACATTAGATATCACTGGGAGTAGAGTGATAGGACGATAATTGTTCAGTTGTTCTGCATCTCCTGATTTGAAAATGGGTGTTATGATGCCATGTTTCCACAGTGATGGGTAAGTACCGGTGACTATGGATGTGTTTATAATGACAGTTAGATAGAAGGCTATTGCGGGTAAGCTTTCTTTGATGAATCGAAAAGCAATGTTATCCACACCTACAGCATTTGTTTCACGTAAGTGTCTTATTGTTAAAATTGTTGTTTCCACTCCTATTAGCTGTGGTCTGAAAGCATTTGTTGAGAGCCTTGTCCTGGTTTGTGGTGCCAAGGAAGCAGCTGTCTGTTCGTAGGTGAGTCTACCGATATTTGCGAAATAGTCGTGTAGATGTTCTATACTATTTAAGGAATCTAGGGACGTGTCTGTGTGTTTTTGTTTTTTTTTGTTTTTTTTTTGGTGCTAACGTTTTAACTGTTTTCCATGTTTGTTTGGCGTCGTGTTTACAGTCATTGAACTTATTTTGAAAATAAATTGTTTTTGCTGATTATATTAATGTTTTAACATTTCTCTTTTTTTCGTATATATTTTGAATGAAGGGCGATATCAGTTATATTTGATTTGAAAATATTGTGAGTGTTGTTTCGGTCATTTATAGCTCTTTTGATGTCCTCATTCATCCATGGGGCGGGGGGACGTCGCACAGTTTTAGTGGAGCAGTGGTATTTATGCTGTTTTTTAGTACGTTTGAGAGAATGTCTACTTGTTTGTTAACGTCATCTGTTGTAAGAATCTCTAAGAGTGTCGACTGTCTGGTACTAATATTTTGACAAAGTGATTGGGGGTCGTAATTTGTCAGGTCACGTGAAGTTTTTATGACTGTTTGTCGCTTGGGTCTCTTTATATCTACTGTCATAGTTAAAAGTTCATGGTCTGCAATTTGGCAAGGAATAACGTCAGTATATGTAATGAGGTCAGGTCTGTTTGATATAATGATGTCTAGCATGGATGAGGTGTGTTTTGTGATCCTGGTATTTTTATTAATAAGCTGATTTAATTTGTTTTTCTTAATAATCCCGGCTAATTTTGCATTAGGTTTGTTTAGATCATCGTTCATGTCACCAAAGATGAAAAAAGGTTTTCTTTTCATTGACATTTCTCTAAAACCATCTCCGAGGTAGTCAAATGATTCAGCTGTAACATGCGGGTGTCTATAGATTGTACCAACAATGAATGAGGGTTCTGTACTATTTAAGGAATCTAGGGACGTGTCTGTGTGTTTTTTTTTTTTTTTGTTTTTTTTTTGGTGCTAACGTTTTAACTGTTTTCCATGTTTGTTTGGCGTCGTGTTTACAGTCATTGAACTTATTTTGAAAATAAATTGTTTTTGCTGATTATATTAATGTTTTAACATTTCTCTTTTTTTCGTATATATTTTGAATGAAGGGCGATATCAGTTATATTTGATTTGAAAATATTGTGAGTGTTGTTTCGGTCATTTATAGCTCTTTTGATGTCCTCATTCATCCATGGGGCGGGGGGACGTCGCACAGTTTTGGTGGAGCAGTGGTATTTATGCTGTTTTTTAGTACGTTTGAGAGAATGTCTACTTGTTTGTTAACGTCATCTGTTGTAAGAATCTCTAAGAGTGTCGACTGTCTGGTACTAATATTTTGACAAAGTGATTGGGGGTCGTAATTTGTCAGGTCACGTGAAGTTTTTATGACTGTTTGTCGCTTGGGTCTCTTTATATCTACTGTCATAGTTAAAAGTTCATGGTCTGCAATTTGGCAAGGAATAACGTCAGTATATGTAATGAGGTCAGGTCTGTTTGATATAATGATGTCTAGCATGGATGAGGTGTGTTTTGTGATCCTGGTATTTTTATTAATAAGCTGATTTAATTTGTTTTTCTTAATAATCCCGGCTAATTTTGCATTAGGTTTGTTTAGATCATCGTTCATGTCACCAAAGATGAAAAAAGGTTTTCTTTTCATTGACATTTCTCTAAAACCATCTCCGAGGTAGTCAAATGATTCAGCTGTAACATGCGGGTGTCTATAGATTGTACCAACAATGAATGAGGGGTAAATACTACTTTGTACCGTTACCCAAATGTCCTCTACAGCTGTATCATTCACAACCGTGGTGGAAATTACATTTGATTTAAAGGTGTCCCTTATGTATATGCATACTCCTCCACCTCGCCTTGCATCACATCTATAAACATTGAAATTCATGAAGCCATGTTTCACTAATGCAAAGGATGTCGATGTTTCTCTCCGTGATCATCATTTCAATTTCTTCAAAGTGACCGAGGAGAGATTGCGCATTGATGTGTTCTATTTTGATTGTATAGCATGATGTGACCTTCGGTTTTGCTGATTGTGTGAGTGCGTCAAACACGCTGATCGTTCTTGTACTTGTTTTTGTTCGAAAATACTTTAACATTTTTAGGGAAAACATTTGAATCTGTGAAGAGTTGTAGGTGTATGTCTTTGCCTCTGATAGTTATTGTGAAACTAGAATAATATTGATGTGTCATGTTTGTTTTATAAGCTTTTGCGTTTGCTATGTTTTCAAATTCTTTGGTAAGGAAGTCTTCTTTGTCTTCTTCCTCTATGTCAGGGTGACAGCTAGTAATGTATAAGTACACTACCTGGGGTCGTTCTGTACCTTGTAGTGGTTTGGATGTTTGGCGCTCCTCGCGCGCTTTTCTTCTCCCTTTTCTGGAGGTGACGGTAACGAAACCTTCCATGTCCTGCTCGTTTGTTTGTTGCCCTTCCGGTCGTTCTGTGATGTTGACAACGACCGTGGGCCCCTGTGGTGGTGGGGGGTAGTAGAGGGGGCAGGGACTCCAGGCACTTGGTGATGTGTTGCGTCGTCCCACTGGCGGTTGGCCGGCAAGGCAAAGGTCGCGGGCTCGCGCCACGCAGCCGGCCGGGGGCCGCCGGGGTAACCATTCCCCGTGCCGCCCCGCTTCTCGGTCGGTTTGTGGCCCTGCCCTTCACACAGGCGACCGCTCCCGTCTAGACGTCCGGAATGATTTCCGAGTACCGCCCCCCCCCCTCACTGAGGTGAAACAACCTTTGGATGGTTGCTTCAGAGGGATGAAAGGAATCAGCTGGCAAAAGGACAAAACCCCCCTTCCCTCACTGAGGTAAAACAGCCTTTGGATGGCTGCTTCAGAGGGAAGGAGGAAACACTGAAAAGACACAGGTCCTTTCCTTCCTCACTGAGGTGAAACAAACTTTGGGTGGTTGCTTCAGAGGGATGAAAGGAACTGCCTGGCAAAAGTACAAAACCTCCCTTCCCTCACTGAGGTGAGGCAGCCTTTGGATGGCTGTCTCAGAGGGAAGGAGGAATCCCTCTGAAAAGACACAGGTCCTTTCCTTCCCCACTGAGGTGAAACAACCTTTGGGTGGTTGCCTCAGGGGAACGAAAGGAAGTGCCTGACAAGAACGCAAAACCTCCCTTCCCTCACTGAGGTGAAACAGCCTTTGGGTGGCTGTTTCAGAGGGAAGGGGGAACTACTTTGAAAAGACACAGGTCCTTTCCTTCCTCACTGAGGTGAAACAACCTTTGGGTGGTTGCTCCAGAGGGATGAAAGGAACTGCCTGGTAAAAGTGCAAGACTCCTCTTCCCTCACTGCGGTGAAGCAACCTTTGGGTGGCTGCCTCAGAGGGCTGAGCAAAAGGGCTCCAAACAATGATGTCTCGTAGGTGGAAGGGCATCCCCTCTGGTCTCTCCCCAGGGGTTTACACCTACCCACGCGTTTGCCGTGCGTGGCAGCCTTGTGCGCTGTGGAGACGGGAGTCCTGGAGGTTGAGCAATGCCGTGAACGAGTACGCCCTGCGGCTAGCAACACGCCTCTTTGGGCCTCTATTCCAGCAAGACAGGCGGCCTGATCCCGGCCCGGTCACGGTCAATCGGCAGGTCTCCCCCGGGAGGCTAGGGTCAAGCAGTCATGCCGCCATTGGCACTCACAATGGTCCGTGAGTGCCGTCACAATGGCTATTGGCTGCGTATATCCTCTCATCACTCCTGTTGCTGTTAGACACTGGTTCTGACACTCAGCTTCCCCTTGTTGGACTCCGTGATGGGTGGGGGCGTGAGAGGATGAAGCACTTACCAATTTATGGATAATTTAAATAAACACCCCCCACAGACTGATAAAAATGTTGACGAACCGCGCAAGGCCCAGACCACGGCAGTCACCATGAAGGCATATGGGTGAACATGTGCCGAAAACTATTCCGAAGGCAAAGAACCCCTGACAACTTATCCCTCCTAAGGGAAGCTGTCACGGATGCCAAGGAAACTGCCAACAGAGTCAGGCAGGAAAAGTGGCTGGAATGGTGTGAGTCCTTCGACCACCAAACCACCCTTTCAGAGCTGTGGCAACGGGTCAAGCGAGCTACCAGCCGCTCAGCCCCGAGGTGCACCCATCACGACCCCCAAGCAGAGGCTAACAGACTGGCGCACGAGTTCTCTGCGAGAACGAGCAGCAACAGTCTGCCAGCCGAGCTGAGGGCAAGACAAGAGCGTCTACAGCCAGACAGACATGCTCAGATCAGAGAAAGGGCACCCAAACCCGATAACTCAGACGTTATCTTTTCTCTGAGGGAACTAAGGAAAGCCTATAAAACCAGTTCCAACACAGCCCCGGGCTCTGATGGGATCTCGTACCCCATCATCTCCCACCTAGGACTAGCAGGTGAGCGTGCACTCTTGCAACTTATCTACAAGTCCGGGGAAACTTCTACGCTACCCCAGAGTTGGAAGAGGGCTACCATAGTTCCCGTCCCAAAACCAAAGGAGCGGGGAAAGTACTGCCCCATCTCTCTGCTCAGCTGCCTGGCCAAGACGGCTGAGAGGATGGTACTAAACCGGCTTCAATGGCAAACGGGACCCCCGCACGAACACCTCCACGGGTTCACAAGGGGCATGGGCACAGCACACAGCACAGCTCTTAAGCACAATCAGCAAGGGCCCAGCTATGGTGGTATTCCTTGACCTGGAGAAGGCTTTTGAACTGGCAAGTCCGCTTGCCATTCAGGAAAGCCTGATCCAGAAGGGAATCAGAGGAAAGCTCTTGGCTTGGATAGGTGACTACTTCAGGAACAGGACTGCCAATGTCAAATTCCAGGGTCACCTATCGCAGCACATGCCGCTCGAAAATGGAACGCCACAGGGTGGGGTTCTCAGTCCAGCCCTATTCAACACTTTAATGTCCTGCATCCTCAACATAAACTTCCCAGTGGGGTGCCAGATCATCTCGTATGCAGATGATTTCGCTATCACCTCCACTGGACCACGCAGCCAGAATAAAGCCCAGCATTGTCTGTTCAACATAATGAGCCTGTCAATGAAAAAGAGCCTATACCCCATGCCTAGCCTAAAGGCGATGCCCACAGGGTCATTGCAGCCATCACTCCTCCGGGTAGTAGAACATACTACACAGATGGATCGGTCGATCCCTTGAGCCACACTGCAGGCGCCGGCTTTGCAGCAAGGGATGCCATGCGATCCATGAGGGTAACAGACAACGCCTCCTCGCTACAGGCAGAGGCAGTTGTAATTATGGGAGCCCTAGGCCACGCGTCCCTAAGGGAAGGACACGTGGTCATACACGCAGACTCCAGGGCAGTTATTGACTGTTTTCAGCACAGCTCACCCACAGACAACATCTACCTACTGACCACGATTCTCACAATGGCACAGAGAATTCTTGCTAAGGGTAGAAGAATTATCATCAACTGGGTCCCAAGCCACATCGGCATCAGAGGGAACGAGCTTGCTGATAGACTAGCCGTCGCTGGCAGGGGTATGCCCCCAAATCCCATGACGATAAAACCGAGCCGAAAATTATTTATGGAGAAGTGTGCCTTGGTCGGTCGTACCTTCCTACGGCAGCTCCACAGAGAGGAAACGAGAACCTCCCCCTCGGCCAGCTGGTACTCAGACGCCACAGGCTATGAACCACTGGCATTCTCTGAAGTAAGCAACAGAGGTACCAAAGTCATTCTTCACAGAATGCGCCTAAGTTACCACTGTGCATGGCAGATTATCCCAACAATCGAACGCGATGAAAGGTGCTGCAACCACTGCGGCGAGCCGAACGCCACACTAGTCCACTACCTAGAAAATTGTGACCATACACAATTCCTGAGACATGGACCGCCCACAACAGCCGCCGTGCTGGTAAAGAGGCTAAGCGAAATGCTTACATCATGGTGGCAGGAGCGCCTGCTGGCAATCCCGCCGCCACGGTAAGCACCGAGTGTCAGACAACTCAATGAGACAGCCGTAAAAAGCTGACACAGGCCGGGCCATATTTAGAAGGCCCGGGCGAAGCTAGAACTTCGCAAACCAAACCATCACCATCACTGGCGGTTGGGTGGAAGATTTGTTTCTTTGTTCTTCCTCTTGCTGTTCTTTATAAAGCTTCTCCTCGGTGTTACTTGCGTCGATGCCTCGCTTCCCATCTTAGGAACCGATGCCTCAGCATTGTTGGGGAAGCGCTTGCTTGATGCCGGGCGAGGGGAGCTGACTCGGCTGGCTAGGGGGGGGTGGAGAGGGAGGGAAGGGTGGGGGTGGAGTGCTCGCGTACAGGTTGTATGGGGGGGGAAGGTTGTGTGAGTGTTCATGCAGGAT
>NC_061839.1:7270871-7295871 GCF_019202785.1 Penaeus chinensis
TATCCATTTAAATATTAGTTAAAATCAACAAAAAAGTAATGATGATAATGATGGCAATGATTTTGATTAGGATAATAAAGATAACGATTATGGTAGTAATGATAACACACTTCCGTCCCTCCCTTACGTCGCTCCCTTATCCCTTTCCCTCTCTTTTCCCCTCTTTACTCCGAGCCCTCTCCCCTCTCCCTCCATTTCCCCTTACCCATCCCTCTTTTTCTCTTCAAGTCCCCTCCATTCCCCTTCTATTTCCCTTCCCAACCTTCCCTTTCTCATTAAGACTCTTCCCTTCCTTTTCCTTCTCTCCCCCTTTCTTCTCCCCTTCCCCTCCTCTCTTCCTTTTTACCCCCCCCCCCCACCCCCCGCTCGGACAGCCATGTAAATAATAAATGTCCTATTTTTGTTTCTAACAATAGTAGTAATAACATTAAATGATTAATAATGACAATATCAACAGCGGCAAATACACCAACAATAACAACAACAATAACAATAATGATTATTATCATCATTATCATTACCACTACTAATACTTTGATAATGATTGTGATAATAACAATAACAATGATAATAACAACAATAATAATGATAAAAATAATAATAAAGATGAAAATGATTGATTATAATCATAAGGGTGTTCATAACAATAGCAACGAAAATCAATAATAAAAATCATGGTAATATTAAAGATGATGATGATAACAGTAATAATAATGATAATGACAATGATAGTAATAATAATTATTAGTATTATAATATTATGATGATAATAATAACAATTATTATTATTATTATTATTATTATAATATGATAATAACAATACAAATAATAATAATAATAATAATAATAATTATTATTATTATTATTATATGATAATAATAATAGTAATAATAATAATAATGAAAATAATAATAGTAATAATAATAATCATGATAATAATAATAATATTTTAAAGTCAACGCGAGTAAATTGATGTTTACTGAATCAGTATATGTACATATATACATGTAGATAGATAAATATGTATGTCTGTATTCGTGTGTGTTCGTGTGTGTGTGTGTGTTCGTGTGTGTTGTGTGTGCGTGTGTGTGTGTGTGTGTGTGTGTGTGTGTGTGTGTGTGTATGTGTGTGTGTGTGTGTGTGTGTGTGTGTGTGTGTAGTGTGTGTGTGTGTGTGCATGCGCGGGTGTGTTGTGTGTATATGTGTGTGTGTGTGTGTGTGTCTGTGTATCCTGTGTGTGTGTGGATACATATGAATGTATATAGGTACATGAATAAATCTATCTATCTAGCCACATACAGTATCTGTATATCTATCTATGTATCTATCTAGCCATATATTCATTCTTCAACATCTAGCATTTGATCTTTGACTGCTTTCATTCTCCTCTTCTTTCTTGTTCCGAAATTAATCCGACAGAAAAGATAATCCATTTATGTGGCCCTTCCTCTACTTTTATATGTTATTCTTTTTTCTTCTTCCTTCTGGAAATGGGTATTCACCAAAGTCATTTTCATTCGTTTTGAACCGCCATTTGTCCTTCAACATTCCGTCCTCTTACGCAATATTAGCCCGTCACTTCTTCATCTCCTAAGATCCCTTCGCCAACGTGTCCACTGAAATCTGTCCCAATCAATTAAATATCTTCCTTGAGGAGGCTTTCGACTATATCATCCAACTCACTCTAGTTTTCTTTCTCTTCCATCTCACAACCAGCTGGTGGGGCATTTGCGTTAACAACATTCAATATCCCAACTTCATTCTATTAGACACTTTCTTTACTTCCCTAAACACTTTTGATAAGTTTTCCCTTAGAAGGACCCCAACTCGTTTCTTCTTTCGTACAATCCATTGCAAAACAGCTTGCACTCTCGTTCGTGGCTTTTCCCCTTCCATCTAGTCATCTCAAAGGATGTCCACCCTTCTTCTCTCCATCATGTCAGCCAACTCTCTCCCTTTTACCAGTCATAGAGCCAAAATTTAAGGTACAAAGTCTCGTTTCCACAAACTTTCCTCTGCACTTTTCCCGTTGACTTCGACTCGTTCTCCTCCGCTCTTTCTCCCGGGCCTAATCAGTAGCACGATCCGGTATGGAAATCTTTATGATCCGGATAATTAATGAGGCATTCCTTTTACACCGGGTTCTCTCCCCATCGCAACCCTCCCCATTTGGGACCGGCACTGTAAATGCATTCATCATCATAATAATGATAAAGTAATAAAAGGATAATGATATTTAATATAATGATAAAAATTACAATAGTGTTAATAATACTAACAGTAAAGATAATTATCATGATAACTATTACAGTAATAAGAATAGAAGATGTAATAATATTGATGATATGAATAATAATATTAATAATAATAATGATAATGATGATACTAACAATAATAATAATGATAGTAACAAAAATGATGATAATGATGATATTGAGGATAATGACGATTACAATGATTACAGTAATGATAAAAAAAGAATAAGACAAAGAATAACAATAATGATGATATTGGTAATGATAAAAAATCATGAAGACAATAATGATGTTGAAGTTAATATTATCAATGATGAAAACATAATGCTGATTATAATAATGATAATGATAATAAAATTAACGGTAATTAATATGGTAATATTGATGATAATAATAATGCTATAAATAATAATAACAATAAAACAAATAATGATGATGATGATGATGATGATAAGAGTTATAATAATAATAATAATAACAATAATGATGATGATGATGATAATAATAGTAATGATAATGATAACAATAATAATGATGATAATGACAATAATAATGACAATAATGAGAGCAGTGATAATAAATGAATATACTACTACGAATAATAATAGTAGTAATAATAATAGTACTACTAATAATAGTACTACTAATAATAGTGGTAATAATAATAATAATAATAATAATAATAGTAATATTAACAATAGTAATGATAATATCAATACTACTAATAGTAATAACGAAAATAATAATAATAGCAATAATGATAATAGTAATAATACTGAATATAATGATAATAATACTAACGCTAATAATGATAATAACAAAAACAATTATGGTAACAATACTACCAATAACAATAATCCTAATAATGATATTGATAATTCGCTCCAGGTGGGCTTCCCATTTTCTGTTGCCGCAGCTTCCTCACCGCGCCGGGCATCCTCACCCCCGGGGGATAAAAACATGGGTTTTGGGAGATCTAGGAGGCGTACGAGGCTGCCACCTCCTCCGTGGGGCGAAAGGGGGGTGGGGGGCGAAAGGATATGTAGGAGACCGTGGGGGACGTACACAGGCGGTCCACTACAACACCTCCCCCTGAAAGCGCGAAAGTTGGCGTGCTTCGGCGTCGCGTGAAACGGCGACTGGTGCTCGCCATCAGCTCCTGAAAGGATATTTCGTGGCATATATGGACAGGAGACGTTATCGTCTACCTCACTCAGGCACAACCAGGACTTTACAACTGAAAAGAGATGCACATGATTAGTGGTTTTAAAAGGGAATATAAAGCAGTGATTAAGCGCATATAGGTGAGAAATTCTGGGGTTCACAACCACTGACTGACTCCCCTTTGGTAATGACCGACTCCCCTTTGGTAAAATACACGCAACTCACAACCCTGCGCCTGGTTTGCCTGGTTCTCCATTTTATTCATCCTCTCCCGATCCTTCACCATCGACTTGGGGTGGGTCATCCACATCATCCTCCATTTCGTCGTTTACATGGCCTGGGTCATCGACGTTCTCTTCTACTCCATCGTCTGCCTGGCCAGCATTCTCTTCCAGTTGTTCTTGCGGCGGCTCCGGAAACTCCAACTCCGCCCTCGGCCTGTTTGGTCGTAGACGATTCGCATGGCAGATCATCTCGCCCCGCAGGGTGTACGTGTTCTGCACTACATAGTTCACGGGACCGATGACCTTCAGCGTCCACGATCCACGTCAAATCCTGCATGACGTCTCACACGCCTGTCATGATCTCGCGCCTGCCTATCTCTGGAGTCTCTTGCAACCTGGACTGCAGTCTCTCGGGCGTCGTTCAGCCTCTCACGCAACGTCCTCGCGGCATCCTCGTCTGCATCTTCATAATTTGTAAGGTTCCCTGGGAAGTAACAGTCTCTGCCTGTAAGTATTTATAGGGGCTTTTGGTTGATGCTGCCATGCAGCGCTGTGTTCAGCGCCAGTCTTACATACGGCAGAAGATCGATCCAGTCGTTGGGGTGCTGATCCAAAAGTGTTGCCAACGAATCTTTTATGACACGATTGCTGCGCTCAACCATACCATTAGCCTGTGGGTGGTAAGCGGTTGTATACATCGTTTTAACCTGCAATATTCTGCACACATTTCTAAATAATGCATTTATAAACTCTGCCCCGTTATCGGTTAATAATGCTTTCGGCGGCCCAAACAGAGTAACATATTCCTTCACGAAAGCATCTGCTACTGTCTCTGCATTCTTAGAATAAAGAGGAACCAACTGCAAATAGCGAGTGAAATGGTCGATAATTACTAGAACGTATCGATGTCCACTCGCAGAACCCAGCATGTCTATCAAATCAGCCGAGACCCTATCAAACGGCTGTGTGACCTCGGGCATCGAGGCCAAAGGAGCACGACGACCGACCCCTTTCTTTCTCTGACATTCTCGACAGGAACCGACAAACCTTCTCACCTCCGCAAGCATCTGTGGGAAGTAGAAGCGATCTCTCAGCCTGCAATACGTCCTGAAGATGCCAGGATGTGCAGCTGATCTATCATTATGCACTAGCTGAAGAGCTACATCTCTTAAAGACCTGGGGATGACTAATTGCTGAAGCACCCGCTCTGGAAGGATTCTGACATGATACAGCACTCCATCCCTTAATTCGAATTCTTCAAGAGGGAGTGGAAGTCTCCGTCTTGGCACCCGTATTTCCTCTAAATACTCCCGCAACTCCTGCCATAATGGATCTCTACGCTGCGCCTCTGTATCTCTTTGAGAGCTCAGCTCTTCATCAACATTAGCAACTTTACGACTTAGCAAATCGGGAACATGGTGTGATGCAACTGGCTTATATTTCAGCTCATAATCATAAAAGGATAATTCGTGGCTCCACCTTGTCATTCTGACCGACTTAGTCGTCCTTCGGAAAACATGAACAAGCGGACGATGGTCCGTGACTATCTGAAAATGACGGCCATACAAATACGGATTGTAGTGACGAACCGCCTCCACTACTGCCAAGGCTTCGAGATCTATTATCGGGTATTTCTTTTCGGCATCCCTCAGCTTACGAGAATAGTAAGCAACTGCTTGTGGCATTCCCTTTTCATTTCTTTGCATCAAGCATGCACCAATAGCTATACCGGAAGCATCGTAATGCAGTTCAAAACTCTCGTTAAAGTTAGGCTTTCTCGGTACTGGGGCTGACGTTAATTTAGATTTCAACTTGTCAAATGCTTGCTGTTGCTTGGCCTCCCACATAAATCTAGTATTCTTTCGTAAAAGCTGTATGATTGGAGCAGTGTTGCTCCATCCCTTAATTCGAATTCTTCAAGAGGGAGTGGAAGTCTCCGTCTTGGCACCCGTATTTCCTCTAAATACTCCCGCAACTCCTGCCATAATGGATCTCTACGCTGCGCCTCTGTATCTCTTTGAGAGCTCAGCTCTTCATCAACATTAGCAACTTTACGACTTAGCAAATCGGGAACATGGTGTGATGCAACTGGCTTATATTTCAGCTCATAATCATAAAAGGATAATTCGTGGCTCCACCTTGTCATTCTGACCGACTTAGTCGTCCTTCGGAAAACATGAACAAGCGGACGATGGTCCGTGACCATCTGAAAATGACGGCCATACAAATACGGATTGTAGTGACGAACCGCCTCCACTACTGCCAAGGCTTCGAGATCTATTATCGGGTATTTCTTTTCGGCATCCCTCAGCTTACGAGAATAGTAAGCAACTGCTTGTGGCATTCCCTTTTCATTTCTTTGCATCAAGCATGCACCAATAGCTATACCGGAAGCATCGTAATGCAGTTCAAAACTCTCGTTAAAGTTAGGCTTTCTCGGTACTGGGGCTGACGTTAATTTAGATTTCAACTTGTCAAATGCTTGCTGTTGCTTGGCCTCCCACATAAATCTAGTATTCTTTCGTAAAAGCTGTATGATTGGAGCAGCAACCGAAGCATAATGATCGATATGCCTCCTAAAGAACCCTGTGGCACCCAGAAATTGTCTAACTTGCCTTACTGTTTTCGGCGGTTTCATATCAGCTGTAGCCTCTACTTTCTCGGGATCAGGCAAGATATCTTGTGGTGTGACAAGAAATCCGAGAAATTTAAAGGTATTAACAGCAAAACGACACTTTTGCACATTAAGCCTGAAACCAGCTTGAGAGAGCAAATACAAAGTCTCATCTAAATGATCGAGATGTTCTTCAAATGAGGATGAGTATATGACGACATCATCGAGGTAAGCTAGGGCATGCTTACCTAATACCGGACTCAAAACAGCATTTATTGCTCTCTGAAATGCAGATCAGGCAGTTGCTAACCCGAATGGTATCCTCTTAAAATGAAATAATCTAAAGCCATCGCTGAAGGCGGTTTTGGGCCGATCTTTCTCTTCTACCTCTATGGTCCAATATGCGGGTCTGGCATCTAGGGCTGTATACCACTGGGTGCCCGCAAGCTCATCTACTGTCGGATCAAGGCGCGGCATCGGATACGCATCTGCCGTAGTAACACGATTTAATCCTTCATAATCCCCCGTCTTTCTTTTTGACCAAGACGACCGGAGACAACCAGGATGACATGGATGGTTCAATAACATCGTCTCTCAACATTTTTGCACACTCTTCAGGGATTGTAACGCGAGCGCTCTCCGGCAGCCTCCATTGCCGCGTTTTTGTCGGCTGACAATCTGCCGTGGGAATCGTATGACGGATCCCAGGAATTCGCCCTAAAGGGGCGTCTTCATCAAAGAGGACTGCGTATCTATCACGTCAAGCAACTGAGCTCGTCTGACTGAACCGAGATGATCTAAGTCTGCCTTAGGGATAAAGGAATCTTTACCTGAAGGCGTATGAAGCGTACACACGTCCATACTCGTGCATGGAAAGATCTGAAAGTCCTGATCATCATACCCGAAATCTGATATCCCATACTTGGTATCCAAATCATCCATAAACTCATTAAAGTCGGTATCTGGCTCTTGATGTTGAGGCGAACCAACTTTCTATACCCACTGAACCAAGATCACGTTCTCTGCAATTTAAATCACCTGAAGCATGACCTTCTTTACTTGAAAAAACTCATTAACAGCTTCAAGCTGGCATTGCAACTCCCCTGTGGAAATAATGACTGGCTGACAACGATCATTCACGACCCAAATTGGCGCACTACCATGTGTCACCTGTATAATACTGCGCGGAATTAGCACCTTTGCAGTCCTTCCTGCAACCTGAGCAATGGATGCTAGGAAGTCCCGCGAAACTACACCCGTAATGATATTCTAGACCCAGGCTGACACACGATTGTTTCGGCACAATAGACCGGCGTGATACTTTCTGCGGACGCACAACGCGCACCTGAACTCTGCGTACGACGCTCGGTTATCTCTGAGAGACCTAACGAGGGACAATCTGTGAACGCCATTCTGACTCGGACACCATTAAATACCATGTAATTATGGGCAGGTGAATGATAGGCTACCATTCGAAAATTGAATCGCCACAGCCAATCCATCGCGATCAAAATATATCCCGGGATAGATACCGTGTCATTTACAATGTTTACTTTATGTGTACATTTTACCTCATCACTCAGAACAAAAGCAAGATTTACATCCTCCGTCGTCCTAAAGCAGTGGTTCCCAACCTTTTTCAGCTTGTTACCCAATTTAGCATGCCACATTAAGCATGTTACCCCTTTCACAAAATGTGGTCAACATTTATATATATATGGCTAAACTAAAACACTAGAGATAATTTCTTTTATTTATTGTATTAGTACATTTTGCATCTCTAATGACTTACCAAAGATGTCAAGAGCATCAGTGAGATGGTTGGAGTTGCATATTTGAAGCTAGTTGAGGAATTCTTGGCTTCGTGGTTGAAAGTGCCAGCCTGGCATCGTTTGCAACATTCAAGTGAGTCCTCTTTTTTGTTTTCATCCCCAGCACAGTTGAGAACCCCTTCTCGCAAAGATACGTTGTTGAGAATGATACCAACAACTTCAAGGCTCTCTTGGACAGAGTTGGCGAGTCGGCTTGTCGTGAAATCCAAAAGGAATCTGCATTTTGGTTTTGGAATTCGATTTTCAAGGCTTCATTGGCTCGCATAGTGATCCACTCCTTCTTTGCAGGGAAATCATCATCATGAATGGCCTCATCAGGTACAGAGAAGGGATGAATGATCCACTGAAGACTGGCTGTTTCTTGGTCACTCTCTTTCAAGCCCCTTCAAATGGTCGCTCATCTCTTTGTTGATGGTCTGTAGAAGAGATCCAGTATCATGACTATTCTCCTCAATAAACTGGTCTAGGGTGGGGAACTGGGCGATCACTCCTTTCTCCAAGCGCCGAATCCAGAGTCTCAGTTTCGCCAGAAATGCAGCCACAGTGTGACGGGCATCAATGACAGTCGTGGAGTCCCTGGAGTTGCAGATTACCACTGTTCAGCTCCGCAAATATGTCAGCCAAGTAACAAAGTCGAGCAAGCCACTCCTTATCAGTGAACTTGGTAGCAAAAGGAGATCCTTTTTGTTCCAGAAATTCCTGAATAGCCTTTCGGAGCTCAATGACACGATGTACAACCTTGCCTCGTGACAACCAGCGAACATCGGTGTGGTAAAGCAGAACTTGATACTGTTCTCCCATTTCCTTGCACAGCTCCTTGAATATGCGCGAATTCACATCCCTGGACTTAATGAAGTTGACGATTTTCAACACATCTTCAAACACTAACTTCAGTTTACCAGGCAGGCTTTTCGATCCAAGAGAGTACCGATGAATGATGCAATCATCTACAGAAATTTCTGGATTGACAGCTTGTATGAGGCCCCGTAATCCACGATGACCACCCATCATCGCCGGTGCTCCATCGACGGAGACCTGGATTAAAAAGAAAAATTATTATAGATTGCGTCAGTTAGTCATTGTTACTTATCTTTTGCGTTATAATTATATGGTATTAATTTAATTATTTTGGTACTTTAGTTTTTCAGTACGACGCACGATGTTTTTTGTGTTAATCATGCATATGACTGTATATAATTATATGCCATGTAATTCATTGTATTTATACTAATTTGGACCTTATATAAACATCGCTCCCTACCTGTTGAACGCTGTTCCAATCCAATCCATTCTTGGTAAAGAAACTGTTGATGATATTGAAGACATCTTCTCCCTTCGTGGTTGTCAGCAGATTCTCGCACAATAGGAACTCTTCTTTGATCCTGTCCTGGTGGACGTAACGGACGAACCCAAGGAGAACAGCACAACTGGCTATGTCACACGATTCATCAAATTGCAAGGAGAATTTGCTATATGAGCTTTCTTTGATCTCTGTTATAACTTGGGACAAGATATCTGATGCCATGTCATCGATTCGTCTGTGGATGGTGTTGTTTGATAAAGATATGACACTCAGTTTCTTCGCTTGCTCCTCCCCACATACCTTGCTTACCATCTCGTATGCACAAGGCATAATCAGATTCTCTGCAATGGTGTGGCATTTCTGTTGTTCGGCAACTTTATATGCAACAAAGTAGGATGCTTCGACTGTAGCTTGAAGCTTTTGGGCTTGAATTCCAGATGAACCGAACTAGATATTCTTCAGTGCTACAGCCTGGCGTTGAAAATAAGCCTGATCCTTATTTTGAAGATTTGGATGGCACTTCTGGAGGTGAGTTGAGAGTTTTGACTTCAGGCTTTCATTTGTCAACACTTTGTGACATATCACACATTGTGGCCGATCCTCTCCACCGGATGGTAAATTCACAAAGCCATGGCGAAGAAAGGCGTCAGAATAGGTTCGCTTTTTGGACATTTTATTGTTCAATCTGCAGAAAAAGAAAAAAATGCATAAAAAAGTGAACACTGAGAACTTATTATTTAGTTTTTCATGGCATTCTAGATAACATTAGAAGAGCTTATTCAGCATAGGAATGATGTAACTGTGTTAAAAATAAAAATAAAAAATTCTGCACTCACACACTCGAATACACAGTTACACTAAAACACTAAATTACACTTCCATACACAACTCGAATATCACTAGCCAAATCCGCAACACCAAAACCTCAGTACACCACTACTGAAAACCTCA
This sequence comes from Penaeus chinensis, assembly GCF_019202785.1. NCBI lineage: Eukaryota > Metazoa > Arthropoda > Malacostraca > Decapoda > Penaeidae > Penaeus > Penaeus chinensis. The sequence goes on from NC_061839.1 coordinate 7,281,215, forward strand.
ACGCAACACCTATTCAACACAATATCCGTGAATACACTGCAAAACGCGAGGTACATAATTTCTCGCATGGCAGCTAACACAAGTTTACTGATGCAAGCACACACGCATACATTCGCCAGGCTGCATGTATCATGCTTGTCAGCACAAGAGCATCTTGTAGCGCGAGACTATAGTGAACGTACGCAGCCTCGCATACTCCGCTAATGCTAGCAAAACCATTGAAAACGTAAGAACCACGCATACATTATATTATACAAAATTAATAACACAAACTCACAGTAACAGTGGGTAAATACTAAGTATAAACTGCACAGGGCAGTACACATACATACCAGCTCATGTCCACCTCGGCTGATGCTCACACAGAAACTGGCAGTGTGAAATGGAGGCAGACTCGGGCAGTGAGTGACGCGTACTGGACTCGTCGATGAGTCATCGGGGTTACTGAGTGACTTGTGTCCTGAAGCATACTTGTGAAAATACTTTTCGGTTACCACACACTTAGCTATATATTTTTTCTTTTCTAATACTGTATATTAGTTTTTGATATTTATTGTTATTTGGTTTAGCTTTGTTACTTGCTTATAATAGGTTTACTTTACAACTTAAAATACTAAGACTAAGTTAACATTAATCCTAATACCAATGCTTACTTGATTTTCAGAATTCTTAACATTTTTCTGTCACCCCTCCATTACCCCCGAAAAATTGCTAAATTACCCCCAGGGGGTAATTTACCCCCAGGTTGGGAACCAATGTCCTAAAGGAATGGCCCGACGCGCTTCTTAGCGATCTAAAGGAAGGCTGAATCCCCCCTTTTAAGTTCAATGTCTAATTTTTTCGCGTATCAATTTTACTTCTGAGCCTGTGTCTACAAAGCAATTACAAGTAATATCATAGATTGATACGAATCACGGATCTGCCGCATCACTCACGGGCGCTACCAGGACCACCTCGGGAGTTTGGATCTCGGGTTCCCGTCTGACGATGCTCACGAGAGAATGGGAACGGCTGCCTTCCGTGGGCCTGTGAAAAGGAACAGATTCGTGCAATGTGCCCGTTCTCATTACATTTAAAACATCTTACATCTGGCAACACTCTCCTCTCCCTGGAATCTCTAGTGGTTGTTTGGCAGCTATGATACGGCTGACGGCGGCGAGGCGGACTATCGCCACGGTAAATTCACGTGACGTGTTTGCATTACTTTCTCGCACAGAACTATCGATGACTGTGGGCGGTCCTTCGACGGATCCACTACTCGTTCGGAGGCTCCAAAATTTATGCGCGGCATCTACTAACTGCGGAAGGGGACCCTCGTCATGCAACACGATTGCTTCCCGTAACCAAATTGGAAGTCCCTGCAAAAAGATTCGGCGCATAACTTCGTCTGGAGCACCCATCGCGCGGGGATAATCTCTTACCCCCTGATACACAATTGTTTCAATGACTACGAAGAAATCAGCCGGTGCCTGACCTGGCGCTAATCTGTAATTATTGAGATGCCTGAAGAAATCTGTAGAAGAACGGGTGCCCCTAAATCTAGCTCTTAATTTACCCTTAAAATCATCCTATGAAGTTATCCCGTCAAAAATTGGCGAATTTACCACGAGATCTGCGGTGCCTCGGTATGAACTTTTCGCAGCGCGAATAAGCGCGGCATCATTCTGTGGGTGGGTGGCATTCTCGATGTGCCGTATCCAAGATTCTACCTCTTGGTTTCGATTCAGTGGTTGCGATGCGGGGATTTCGGCTCTAAAAGGCGGCACCGATTCTCTATGTGAAATATACTCAATATGGAGACCTGCAAACTGAGCTCCCTCTGAATTTGCCTGACCTACTATACGTGCTAAAATAGTACATTGCTCCTGTACCACAACAGATCGTTCGGATAACTGTTGGTACCGCTGTGAAAGTTCCTCGTACATTGAAAGATCCATTGGTTCGCGCGTCGGAGGATCTCTTAAGGCTGTCGCAACGCTTATTTCACAACTAACCCCTGGCAAATCGCTACCACTCGAAGTATCATGAGCTACCGACGGTCCAGCTCCTGCCTCTGTCTCCATGTTGCGACGTGATCACGTTAAGAAAATGCAATAAGCTACCCGTTACATAAGATACTTGCACTAAAACAATTATAACCGCGCCCTATGTACATGTATAATTATCCCTCTGAACATGTGAGGCAAAGGCAAACTAAAAACTGATTCCGCGAATCTTGCCTCCCCCTGAACGTGTAATAGACGTCAAAATTCACGCCCTTCAAAGTTACAAAAAGGAATACTATAACAAAACATTACGTTACCTAAAAGTTTAACACTAACTACCACGGTGATAAACAAGATTAGCGTAAGCACTGTTGGTAAACAAAACCACCAAACAATCGCGTCCCACCGCTAGCCGCCAAAGATGGGGTTACGTTGTTGTGTTCATTACTTGCAACGTTCCCAGGCTCATCAAAAGTGTGTAAAGGTGTCACTGCCACCACCCGATTGGTACGTTCGGGAACGAGTGTATGGTGTAAGAAGGGATGCAAGGTCAGAAGAAGTGTGGAAAGGAGCGACAGAAGTGTGTGTATGTGTGTGTGTGTGAAGTGTAGTTGTGCAATTGAGTCGCAGTGAGGTAGGCGTGGTTAGGATCCCGAGGAAGGCGTGTACAGATGCTTCATCTATACTTTAGGGTTTTTGTTTTTTGCCCTTGTAAACTTTAAAAAACTAAAATATGTTTAGGCGTTATTCAGCCTTGCTTCTTACAAAGAGACGGGGACTTATCAAAAGTTATTATAAAATTGTCTATTTATTTTGTAAAACAAGGCTTAAACAGAACATAAAACGAAACATGGCACAGTAAAGCAAACACTAAAACACGAAAGACGAAATAGACAAAACACAGTAAAACTCGAAGCACAAACATTAAAACGAGAACCACCTTCTCTCACGTATAATGCATCTTGAACACTTATCTTCTATTGCCTGAGACCACCTTATCCTGCGCACCACAACCACAGTCCAGCACTTGAACTGGCCTCGACCTCGAACCGCTCTGCTTGAAGGCCCGAGGACTTTCCATTGTCACCTCGGCCCGCGAAACTAAGTCTTGGTTCTCATCAGACTTGCATATAAAAAATGTACAATATACATTAAAACAAAATTATTATAATGATAAAAATATCTTTAAAATTTATTCATAAAATGAATGAAAGTTCTATGAAATAAAATAGTAAAAATAAAAAAGAACCATCGTGTACAAATCATGTACAAAGTAAAATAAACTCATAACCTGTTCAGTGTAAAAATGTAAAAACATGGAGTGTAAAATATTCATAATAAAGTTAAGATAAAATAAAGGTTAAAAGTTGCTTTACAAGTTCTTTTTGGTGATCTCTTTTCAAACTAAGGTCTGTGTAAAACACGATGTAAAAAGTTTATTAGAACACGAAAACAAACTAAAACAAAAATAAAGCAAATAAAACTTAAACAAGGCCGCACAGGTGAGTCGCTCCAGGTGGGCTTCCCGTTTTCTGTTGCCGCAGCTTCCTCACCGCGCCGGGCATCCTCACCCCCGGGGGATGAAAACAGAGGATTTGGGAGATCTAGGAGGCGTACGAGGCTGCCACCTCCTCCGTGGAGCGAGGGTGGACGCCGTTATTCATCTCGAAGGGGGGTAGGGGGCGAAAGGATATGTAGGAGATCGTGGGGGACGTACACGGGCGGTCCACTACAGTACCACTGAGCCACGATGACTGTTTACATATTGCAAAAGATAAAGATTGCTTAAATCGCTTATTTAATCAACTTGTTTACTTTATGAGGAAAAATATGTTAAGGGCCTACACGGGTAAATTAATGTTTTCTGAGTGAATGGATGATAATGTATACATAAGCGGATATATAGATAGATATGTGTGTATTAGTCTTCGTGTGCGGTTTTATACGTGTATGTGGGTGTGTATGTTGTGTGAGTGTGGATATATATAAATGTGTATATATATACATATATACGTATCTTTTCATCTATCTATCTAGTCATATCTATATCTCTATCTGCATATATATCTACCTATCTATCTAACTATCTATCTGTGTGTATATATATGTGTATTTATATGTGTGTGTGTGTGTGTGTGTGTGTGTGTATGTTTATGAGTATGTATGTATATATGTGAGAATGCATGTATACAGTATATGCATATCATTTATCTAATGTGTATATATGCATATAGATACAAAGGAAGATATGGATATGGTTATCTTAGGACTGATGATTTCTTTGGTGAAACAATAATAATAATAATTTAATTCGAATTATATTTCTCCATTTAAATTTCCTTCACTGAAATACCTTACGGCATTCACCCACACTCTAAAATGAATGTAATACGTCATCATCGATATATATTATACAATGATGATAATGATAATAACAATAATAATAATAATATTATTATTATTTAATGATTACAATAATAATAACAATAACAATAATAATAATGATAATAATAATAATAATAATAATAATAATAATAATAATAGTTATGATAATAAAAAAAAACAGTAATAATGATATTGATAATAAAACACAACAGTAATAAGGATAATGATAATAATAATAATAATAATAATAATAATGATAATAATAATGATAATAGTTATGATAATAAAATAACGGTAATAATAATATTGATAATAAAAACAACAGTAATAAGGATAATGATAATATTAACAATGATAGTAATAGCAATAGTAATAATGATAGCAACAGTTAGCAATGACAGTAATAAGGATGATAATTACAATAATGATTAATAATTATGATAATAATAAATCGATAGTAATAATAATGATGGTGATAATAGTAATATTATAACAGTAAGGATAATAACAGTATTGATAATAATAGTAATAATAATAATGACAATAATGATAATAACAATAATAATAAATCTAGAAATAATAATGATCATGATAATAATAATAAAAATGATTATAATAGAATAACTATAATACCAATAATAATACCAATGATAATAACAGTAATGATAATTATAATATCAATAATAATAGTAATACTAATAATGATAATAATAATAATAATAATAATAATATCAATGATGAGAATAATAATGAGTATGATCACAACAATGATAATAGCAATAACAAAATGAAATTGATACTGCTACTACTAATGATAATAACTAAAATAATAATGATAATAATGATAATAATAATAATGATTATAATGATAATAATAATTATAATAATCACAGTAAAGAAGTTAATGATAATAATAATGATTATTATTATTATTATTATTATGATAATAACAATGATCATAATAGTAACATTAATAACACTAAAAATTATGAATGTGATAGTAACAATAGGATTGATCATAATGATAATATTGATAATGTTATATCTTTTTCTTATTATTACTATCATCATTATTATCTTTGATATTAATAATATTGATAATAATAATGATAAGGATAACAATGATGGTAATAATAACAATAATGATAATAGTATCAATTTTAATAATAACAATGAAATAATAACAATAATAATAATGTTAGTAATAATACCAGTACCAACGATAATGATAATGATAAGGATAATAAAAATCATAACAATAGTACTACTAATAATTAGAATAATAATGATGAGGATGATAATAATGATGATATAATGATAATGATAATAATAACAATAACAATTACGATGTTAATAAGGATGGTAGTAATGATAATTAGTAATAATAATAACAACAATAATGATAATAATGATAATAACAAGAATGATAATAATAATGATGATAATGATAATGATGATAATAGTATTGATTATGCTAACAATGACAAAAATAGTAATAACAATAATAGGAATAATAACAATGATAATATCATTATCATTATCATTATTATTATTATTATTATTATTATTATCATTATTATTATTATTATTATTATTATTATTATTATCATTATCATTATTATCATTATCGTCCCTTGTATTATGATTACTATTATCATCATTATCATTATTAGTAGTAATGTTAATAATATCAATAATGAACATAGTGATAATGATACAAACTATCATGCCAATAAACCGAATAATGGTGATGATGAGGAATGATGATGATGATGATAATGATGAGAGTAATAATAATGATGATAATAATAATAATAATAATAACAATAATAATTATTATCATTATGATAATAATAATAATAATAATAATAATAATAATAATAATAATGATAATAATAATGATAACAATAATAATGATAATAACAATGATAATAATAGCAATGATAATAATGGTAATGATATTATTAATATTATTAACAATGATGATAATAATAATAATGATAATAACAATGATAGCAATACAAATATTGATACTGATTATTCAAAATAATAATAAAAATAACAGTAATAATAATGATAACAATAATATGAATAGTAATGATGATGATAATAATGATAATATTAATGATAATAATAATAATAGTGATGATGATAACGATACTACTACTACTACTAATAATAATAATAATAATAATAATAATAATAATGATAATAATAATAATGATAATAATGATAATAATGATGATGATCATGATGATAATGATAATAGTAATAACAATAATATTGATAAAAATACTGATAATAATAAAGATAAGGATAATAATGTTATGTTAGTAATGATAATAGAAGTAGAAATTATAATAATGATAGTAATAATATTGATGGTAATAATAAGTACAATAATGTGATTAATAATATATTATGTGATAATATTATGATTAAATAATGATAATATGTAGTATGATATGATTATAACGTAATAATAATACAATGTATGTCTATGTACTGATATATAATATATATATGTGAATGTTACTATATATTATCATTATATATTTTATACTGATATCATATATGATATCTTTATCTATGATAGTATAATGTTATATCTAAAATATTGTGATATAGTCTGTATATATATCATTATATGTTACTGTTATAATTATAATGTATTTGATAGGTATATGTTATTATATATCAATGATATAATATATATTATCATTATTATATGTATGATTATATGTTATGATGTTTCATTATATAATTTAAAAGTGAAAAAGAATGAATAAGGGATAGAGATAATAGATAGAAAGAGAATAGATAGTAAAGCAAATGATAATAAAAAGAGTAGATGAATGATAAAGAATACAGATACCAATAATGTTGATGGTAATAATGATGATTATGGTGATAATAATTATGATTCAAATAATGATAATAATAGTAGTGATGATCATGATTATAATCGTAATAATAATAACAATGCGTATGTCTATGTGCTGATATATATAATATATGTGAATGTTACTATATCTATCTATCCATCTATATATCTTGTCATATCTGCATATCTATCTGTAGATCTTTATCTTGATCAGTATAATTGTCTATTTCTATATATTTGTGTATGTCTGTTATGATGATTATCATTACTACTGTTACTGTTATAATTCATAATGTCATTTGACTGGTATCACTGCTATTATCATTATCAATGATATAATTATAATTATCATTATTATTATTGTTTGCATTATTATTGTCACTGTTGTTTTCATTATCATAATTTAAAAGGGAGAAAAAGAAGAAAAGGGAAGGAGAGAGATAGAGAGAGAGAGAGAGAGATAGAGAGAGAGAGCGAAAGAGAGAGAAAGAGAGAGAGAGAGAGAGAGATAAAGAGAGAGAGAGAAAGAGAGAGAGAGAAAGAGAGAGAGAGAGAGAGAGAGAGAGAGAGATGAACCGTATTCATGTTGACTAATATAGAAAATTTACGAATGAGAATGAATAAATTCACAATACAAGAGTTTATGTATTTATCTCCGTCAGAAACGCATTATTATTATCATGATAAATATCAGTTTTATGGTCATTATTAGTATTATCATTCATTAGTATTATCATTCGTTATCATTATTGTTATCACAATTATCAATATTATTGTTGTGTTGTTCTTGTTTTTTTGTGTTATTTTTATCATTGATATTGCTACGATACCCATTATTATCCCACTAATTCTTATCATGAATCTCATGATTATTTTAATAATTCCCAGACTTAATGATATTTGGTATCATCATTCTTGCCTTCATTACATAGTTCTGAAGTTGGACGAGATTATATTAGTCCCCACTTCAGGAATGTGTGATTTGAACGACAGCTTGTTTCGAGACAAGTCTACGACGTAAAACACCCGGATTGCTATACGATGCCTGAGCAGATAGCCAGTGTAGTAAATAAACGTACTTAACTTAATCAACCCGCCCCGGATTTATGTTCTGCCTTCTTTAGTTTTTTTGTGAATTTTGTTACATACAGATGGCTCCACATTTGCTCAGTCAGCAAGGCCCTATTGACCGATCCTGATTTCCCCATTCCTTGAATTGGCGGGAAAGTCTTTTTTTTTTTTTAATATAGTTGATATCAATATTGTTATTGATTTCACACTAATAAATATTGTATCAGACGACGAAAAAATCATCAGTAATCACTTTTTTCAGGGAGACAAAACTTTATGACCTTATATAGATTGATAGAATAAATAGAATCCATTGGCTTAATAACCTTGGCCAAACAAAGAAAGAAAAGAAAGAAAGAATTGTTATTCAACTTGATGAGCTCAGACCTTTCTTTTCAGGCGCAGCAGCAATAGATCCAAAGCCTTGTGCCGCAACGTAAATTTCAGATTTTTCCGATTTTTTCAGCACTTTGTGCTTTTGCCTGCACCTTCAGTGCCTTGTTTTGCAGGTCGCACGAGACTGCAGTAGTGGTAGTCAGCACCCCACCTCAGACCCGCAGCACTCTCCTACACTAGGGTAGCCTTTACGGGCATTGACCCCTAAGTAGGGAGGCCCAGTAGTCTGAGGCGTCCTTTGGGCGCACTTTTTCTTTATTCTGAATTCCATTTCACTCTCCATGTGACTTCCCTGAGCCTACCGGAGTACCCTTGTGGGGTCCTGTATTCGCCTGGGGGGTGGGCATCGAATTACCGTCCTTCGCACTAGGCAAGTTCGGCGGTAAGGAGGTGTCTTCCGCATAACTCGATCCCTCTTTGATACTGGACAACGCAACCAGGCTTCCACTGGGGGGGGGGGGGGGGTTAGGGAGGTAGAGGACGGAAACGGCCACTCTTCTCTTAGCTATTGCTGTTAGGTTGATTACCAATAGTTAAGGGTTAACTGGTCCCTTCAGGACAACGGGCACGGGCCGAGGGTTCGGACTCATGATCGATCCCGCGGCTACCCCTTCTTCTTCTCAAGGAGGGGGGACGACCCATGACTCCCCTACGACTAATGCGACCTTGAACAACGGAACCCCTACTGCTGACAAACGTGAACGACAATTTTTTTTCAATCCCTCCACAGAAGGTAAGGTATTTGACTGTCAAATGCGTGAAAGAAAATCAATCGCTTTTGAATGTGAGCCCCTTCATCACCAAGAAGGTCCTTGACGGCGATTTTGATTTTGTCAGGAAATTGCGAGATGGTAGCCTCCTTGTTAAAGTGCAATTCAACTCCCAGATTACGGACTTGCTTAAACTGACGCAGATTCATGATTCACGCCGGGTCACGTGTAGTCCCGTACCCCGTGCGGACCCGTCCCGCCGGGGACGGACTACACGTGCTCCATTTCTAACCCGTCCCGCCGGGGACGCGCATGGCCGTGATTTCTGTATGGCTGTATGAATTACTGTTATTAAGCTAGTTTCTATGTATACACGTCTTTATATTGATAATTATGTTTGTGCAACTATATGTGTACATATATAGATGTGTGTATCTTTTCTTCGTCGTGTTTGTGTTTGTCAGCTTGTGTTTTTGTGCGTATCTGTGGAAATATGTGCGCGCAACTGTTGGTGTGTATGCGTGAGTGTGTAAGTCGGTAATTTTACGTGCGTAAGTGCATGTGTGAATTGTATAAAAGTGTACGCAAGTTTTTCATTGCATAAATGTTTTGTTTGCTATGTATTTGTGTGTTTCTCGGTCGTTTGTGTTGGGAAATCTGTGCGTGCATTTTTGAGTGTGTGTGTGTGTGTGTAATGTAGTGATTGTGTGTGAAAGTGCATGGGTGTGTGTAATGTAGTGATTGTGTGTGAAAGTGCGTGTGTGTGTGTAATGTAGTGATTGTGTGTGAAAGTGCGTGTGTGTGTGTGTAATCTAGTGATTGTGTGTGAAAGTGCGTGTGTGAATTGTATAAATCCGCATGTTTTTCGTTGTTTGATTGACGGACATAAGTGTTGGAAAGTTTGTGTGTTTTGTAAAAGTAAAAAAGAGGGAATTGTGTGCGTGTATGTGTAAAAGGTTGTAAAATTGTCTGTGTGCGAAGCGTTGTGAAGCGAGGCTGGCGGGCCCCTGGAGGGGGTGTCCTCCCTGACGGGCGGGCAGATGCGGCCCTTGTTTGCGGTGGTGTTGGCCGAACGGCCGTTTTACCAGCTGTAAGGAGGCACCACTGTCTGTGTGCAAGTCTGTATGTAAGTCTGTGTGGACTCGGACTGTGACGGGGAGGGCTGTGGCCGAGGAACCTCCCATTTTTTAAACCATTTTATAAATTTTCAATTTTTTTTTTTTTTGTGCCTCGTAACTTCAAGGAAGGTTGCACTTTTTGAGTTTTCTTGCTGATGACGTCAGGTCATGTGACCTGACGTCATCAACAAGATGCAATGATAAAGATACTAGTAAATTTACTTGTGATAAATGTGCTGGAGATCATGACACAGCTGTATGTACTGAGAAAACGCTCAAGTGTGCTAACTGTGGAGGTCCCCATCAACCTGGCTCTGCCGAGTGCCGCAGCTTGAAGAAGGAGACTGAAATATTAGCATTCATGAGAGGACATGATGTTAGTTACCGTAAAGCCAAGAGGAAAATTGAAGGATTGACCAACAAACCCAATACTGCCTACGCTTTAGCAGCAATTAACAACACTTCCAGTGCAAACGGCATCAGTCAGGAACTTGCAGCTAAGGATAAAGAAATTGCAGAGTTAAAGGAAACGGTTAAGGAATGAATGAGTCAAATCAAAGAATTGAAAAATACAATCCAACAAATTGCTGAATCAACCATTGCTAATGCACTCGCCAGGCAGTTCTCTCATACAAGCAGCTCAGCAAACTACCATCCCGCATCCCTGACCATCAAGGAAGCGGCTGAGCTGCAACCTATTCACTTTGCCACAGGAGATAACTTTGATTAAAATAAAGATCTAACAATGGATGAGCTTGTCCGAGCCCTAGCAGCCTGTAGAGGAACATCCTCAGGCCTCGATGAGATTCGATATGAGATGATAAAGCATCTTAATCATGATGACATGATCAAGTTGCTAGAAGTGTACAATGAAATTTGGAAGAGCCACACTTTTCCAAACTCATGGCACATCGCCCACATCATTGCCATATTGAAAGGAGGGGGTAATCCCAGATCTGCCATCTCCTACCGCCCGATTGCGTTGACAAGTTGCTTATGCAAGGTCATGGAACGAATTGTTAACAGTAGGCTATTGCATTTTTTAAATTCCAGCAATTTGCTAGTTGACGAGCAATGCGGCTTCCGAAAGGGATACCAAACTGTCGATCAACTAGTAAAGCTGGACAGTCATATTCAAGAGGCAATTGCCAAAAAAAATTATTTGATTTCAGTATTTTTAGATATAGAAAAAGCCTACAACATGACATGGCCATATTGTCTACTCAGAAAACTGTATGCTTTTGGATTACGTGGAAACTTGCCTTGTTTTATTCAAAATTTCATTTCTGACAGAACTTTTGCTGTCAAATTGTTTTCGGACATTTTTGTCCAGGCAAACGGGGTCCCACAAGAAATTGTCCTGTCACCAACATTATTTTTATGCATGATTAAAGACATCGTACCAGCTCCCCCTCGGAAGCTTAAATACTCACTGTACACTGATGATTGTGCATTATGGCATTCCAGCAATAATGCAAAATTCTCAGCAAATCGCATCCAACTGGTACTGGATATGATTCATAACTAGGGCCTCCAGTGGGGTTTTGAGTTTTCCACAAGAAAGAATATTGGGGTAACTTTTTCACATAGGAGGAAGCCGAACATCAGGCTAACTCTAGACAACCACCCAATACCTATTCAAAATTCTGCTAAATTTCTTGGTCTACTATTTGATAGTAGACTCGATTGGAAAGACCACATTGGTCAGTTTAAAAATAATTGTCAAAAAGGACTAAATTTATTAAAGTGCATTGCTGGTAATAAATGGGGAGCTGATAGACAGTCTTTGCTAATGGTATATAAAGCCCTGATTAGGTCTAAAGTAGATTATGGGTCAATCGTGCATGGTTCGGCATCGAAAACAAGTTTGAAAGGTTTGGATACTGTGCAGAATGCTTGTTTGCGTGTGTGTCTTGGAGCCCTAAAATGCACTCGGATCGGGCGACTTGAGGTGGAGTCAGGAGTACCTCCCCTCCGACTTAGACGCGACCAGTTAGCACTGACATATGCCGCAATGGAGGCACTAGGCCCTTTGCCACGAGACTCCACGACTCGTCGAGAAAGGCGGTATAGATCTCTCTACCATCAATACCCTGGTTCAGTCAAACATAGCGCCATGGGAAACCCCCAACTTTTCTATTATGGAAGCCTGGCTTCCATCAGTCAAGGCCATGGCGCCGGAGGTTCAGAGAGATCATTATTAAACATCTCCCTTTTTTCCATATATATACACCGACGGCTCCAAGACAGATGAGTGTGTTGGTGCGGGTGTATGGTCGACTGAATGTGAACGTAAGTTCAGACTGCCGAATCATACATCGATCTTTCTTGCTGAACGTTTTACTATTGACAAAGTTATTGATAGAATAGATAGAATAATTTTTTTTTTAGATTCATTAAGTTCACTTAAAGCTATTAAATCCTTAGAAGCCACCCAAAATGAATTGCTGGGTAATATCATTCGTAAGTTACACGGTGCCAACAAATCAATCAAGCTAATATAGGTACCAGGCCACTCTGGTATCCATTGCAATGAACAGGCTGACAAATTAGCCGGGTCAGCTGGCGATCTGGACACAGTTCGTACAGATCTCAGGTGTTTTGTCTCTTATAAAAGCAAAAATACATCTGAGTGGACACGCCTCCAACTCAAACAAAATCAAACAAAATATAGAACTGTGGGGGACATCCCACAGGAAAGAAAAAAGGGAGGAGGTGGTGTTGGACCGACTTAGGGTCAACGCTACAAGATTCCCTAAATTGAAAAAAAAATTCCACTACAATGTCCCCTCTGCAGCACCAACCTTACCCTGAATCACATCATTACAATATGCAACCTATACAACAGATACGCACAAAAACACAAGCTGACAAACACAAACACGACGAAGAACAGATACACACATCTATATATGTACACATATAGTTGCACAAACATAATTATCAATATAAAGACGTGTATACATAGAAACTAGCTCAATAACAGTAATTCATACAGCCATACAGAAATCACGGCCATGCGCGTCCCCGGCGGGACGGGTTAGAAATGGAGCACGTGTAGTCCCGTCCCCAGCGGGACGGGTCCGAACGGGGTACGGGACTACACGTGACCCGGCGTGAATCATGAATCTGCGTCAGTTTAAGCAAGTCCTTAATCTGGGAGTTTAATTGCACTTTTACAAGGAGGATACAATCTCGCAATTTCCTGACAAAATCAAAATCGCCGTCCACTTGACCATCAAGGACCTTCTTGATGATGAAAGGGCTCACATTCAAAAGCGATTGATTTTCTTTCACGCATTTGACAGTCAAATACCTTGCATTCTGAATTGGAAAAAATCGTCTTTCACGTTTGTCAGCAGGAGGGGTTCCGTTGTTCAAGGTCGTATTAGTCGTAGGGGAGTCATGGGTCGTCCCCTCTCCTTGAGGAGGAGAAGGGGTAGCCGCGGGATCGATCATGAGTCCGAACCCTCGGCCCGTGCCCGTTGTCCTGAAGGGACCAGTTAACCCTTAACTAGTGTTAATCAACCTAACAGCAATAGCTAAGAGAAGAGTGGCAGTTTCCGTCCTCTACCCCCCCCCCCCCCCCCCCAGTGGAAGCCTGGTTGCGTTGTCCAGTATCAAAGAGGGATCGAGTTATGTGGAAGACACCTCCTTACCGCCGAACTTGCCTAGTGGGAAGGACGGTAATTCGATGCCCACCCCCCAGGCGAATACGGGAGCCCACAAGGGTACTCCGATAGGCTCAAGGAAGTCACATGATAAGAGGAAGGGAATTCAGAATAAAGAAAAAGTGCGCCCAAAGGACGCCCCAGACTACTGGGCCTCCCTACTCAGGGGTCAATGCCCGTAAGGGCTACCCTAGTGTAGGAGAGTGCTGCGGGTCTGAGGTGGTAAGCTGACTACCACTACTGCAGTCTCGTGCGACCTGCAAAACATGGCACTGAGGGTGCAAGCAAAGCGCAAATTCTGAAAAATCAGAGGTTTACTCTACGTAAATTACCTTATAAAATAGCGCCGAGCGAGACGAGAGGCCCCGGACACCAGGGTAGCTCCTGTGGCAAAAGGCTTTGGATCTATTGCTGCTGCGCCTGAAAAAGAGGTCCGA
>NC_061839.1:7300871-7315871 GCF_019202785.1 Penaeus chinensis
CGGTGACGAACGCGTATTTATTACGTTTTAAAAAATAACTATAATATTAACACTGATAATAAGACAAACAACAAGGATATGACAATTAGGATTATGAGATAATATCAACAATATTGCTAATGTCAACGTAAGTGATATCTACCTGTCTCTGCATTTAGCTTCATCTGTGAACATTTTCACTTTCCCTTTCTAATTCTAATGAGATGTTATTCACTTTCTGTCTACTTCCCTTTCATTTTCCTTTAACTCATCTGCCTATTACTTTTGTAATAGGAAGAAAGGCACAAAGAAAGAGAAAAAAAAAGGTACAAAGAAAAAGAGAAAGAAAGAAAGGTACAAAGAAAGAGAGAAAGAAAGAAAAATACAAAGAAAGAGAGAAAGAAAGAAAGGTACAAAGAAAGAGAGAAAGAAAAGAAAAATACAATGAAAGAGAGAAAGAAAGAAAAATACAAAGAAAGAGAGAAAGAAAGAAAGTTACAAAGAAAAAGAGAAAAAAGAAAGAAAGTTACAAAGAAAGAGTGAAAGAAAAAAAGGTACAAAGAAAAAGAGAAAGAAAGAAAGAGAGAGAAAAGGGTACACAGAAAAAGAGAAAGAAAGAAAGAGAAAAAAAAGGTACAAAGAAAGAAAGAAAGAAAATATAAGAAGAGAAAAGATATGTGATGACGTCAGGGAATAGAATGTTGTAGTCAGGGTGAAATTTACTCAACTATTAACTAATAATACTGCTTTGATAACGATTAATTAATAATAATGATACTGACATTAATAATAGTAAAATTGATATTTACAATAAAATTATAGACTAAAGCAGTCATGATAATTATAATATCAATTATGATAATGGTAATGATCCTACTACTCGGGAAGATAATAATTAAGAACACCAAGTTAATTTTAATAATAACAGGAACAATAAAACCAATAACTGTAAGCGATAATCATAATAATTGTAGTAATAGCAATATAGATCGGTAATTCATAATTTCCGATTTTCTAACTTTTTTGTAAAGGAGTATGATTGTTGCCTATTTTGCAATAGTTGCCTGATGTTATCACTTTGTAGAACTTTCGTGGATCCTGCTTTTACATTCTGCATATAATCCAGGTGCCACAGTATTTCTGATCTGACTCAAAGCTGTTCTTAATTCATTTATAGACTATTAATAGGTTATTTACTGTCCATCGTAAAGTCAGCATTATATCAATGTGTTCCATGTCAAGGTTTATCCATAATCAGGTTGAGAGGAGATAAGTTTTTATTTAATTTATCCCACAAACTTTGGATTCTATTGTTGTCCATTTATTCATTAGAGAACTCTTGTGTCGCTGACATACTTGTTATCTATGAAGATAATTTACTTCATTTTACATTTCTTTACCTACTTTATGTGTTTATGTTCTAAATAAATATCAGTTCTATTTTCTCACTTTTTAAGGATTTGTTTCATGTTAAATGCTTTAATAAAAGGGTCTTTTAGATTGTTAGAGCTTATGTATAATGTCTTTCACCAAAGCATTTCAGTCTCCACTTAATTGCTTGCCAAAGTTTGCTCTGAACTCACCTTTTTAGTTATGCAAACTATGTGTCTATTTGCACATTCCGAGATATCGATACTCACCCATACATATACATATACATATACACATATATGTATTTATGTATGTATATATACATATATATATATATATATATATATACATACATATATATATATATATATATATATATATTTATATACATATACATATATACATATACATATATATATATATATATATATATATATATATATGTGTGTGTGTGTGTGTGTGTGTGTGTGTGTGTGTGTGTGTGTGTGTGTGAAAATATAAGAACACTTATAGGAACCTAAATAGTCATACAGATTTATCTAAGCATACTAAGCTTTTCTATAGCTTTCATTTTCACTTTATCAGCAGCATCCTCCGTAGCTCAGTGGTACCGCCTCTGGCTCGGCGGCCTTGAGATAAAGTCTCGCAATGCCAAAGCATGAGGTGCTCACGCGCAGGCGCGGTCTGGTATTTTTTATTATTTTTATTTATTATTATTATTTTTTTTTTTTTACTTTTTCTCCTTTCCAAGATTATTTTCTCTTGGGTTTGCCATTCTCTCAGTTTCTTTACTGACATGGAACCCCTGAGAAGTATGGCCCGGATGGATAAGCGCTCTTGCCTGTTGAAATGAAGAAATAATCGAATGGAAATGAATCGGGAGATTAGAAAATAATTAAGCACCGGAATCAAAGAAGAATTAGGCGTATGGAGACAGAAGCCAGATAATATTAGATGAAAATGAAGATACAGATAATTCGTTGACAGCTATCACTTATGTCATTACACTTGTTATTAGCACCATTATCATTATTATCAGTCTTACTGATAATGGTGCTAATAAGTTATTTGTCTTATTTCATTATTACCCTAAGCATTTTATCATTGCTATCACTATTCTACCATTGCTGTCATTATTCTATACATATCACCAATATTATTATCAATTCCTTATTATTGTCTTATTTTGCTATCATCATTATCGTTATCGTTGCTGGTGTTGATAGAAGCACTTTCATAATATTACTATTAGTATCACTAACATTATTATTAATATCACTATCACTATTAGTAATAGTGATTATCATAATCATTATTGTTGTTCTTGTTATCATCAACGTTACTGTTATTAGTTGCTATTATAGTCATTGTTTTTGTTGACATTATTATCATTATTACTATTATTATTAATTATTATCATCATTATTATCATTATCATTATCATTATTATTGTTGTTCGTGTTATTATATCATTATCATTTTTCCTATTACGCATATTATCATTATTATTACTATTGTCATCATTGTCACTAACATTACTATTATCATTATCGTTACTGCCATTATCATTATTGTAATTATCACTGTCATTATCATTCTGATCATCATTATCATCATTATCACCATTATCATCATTATCATCATTACTATTATCATTACCATTACCATTACCATTACCATTATCATTATCATTATGAACATTAACATTGTTATTATAATCAATATCATTATTGTTGCTATTAATTTTGCTATTTCCTTTGTGAGAGTAACTCATAATTATCAAGTCATTAGATTTATTATTATGATTGGTGTTGGTGCAATGTAAATCATTCTCGACAAGCTTACAATAAGGGCTAATTAGTGTAATTTAGTCATCTCCTTTGAGAAAACAATGGCTCTCAACCCATGTATCACACCCCTACCCACCTTCCACATAGGAGACCAGGAGCTTGACACGTGTCATAAGTACAAATATCTCAGGGAGAACGTAAATGATGCAGACCTGGTACTCTCTCTAAAGAAGAGACTGGCAGAGATTGAAATAGTTGAAAGTTCTTGTCGGAAGAGGACATGGCATCAATGTTAAGCTCGCTAGACTGTTTTACTTAGCTTTTATATGGTCATGTACAGGAATCAGAAGTAAATAGCTTGGAGGTAATGCAAAATGAAGCAATGAGGATTATCCTCGGCGCCCCGAAAACATAAAGGACAGTGAACATGACATCAGAACTAAACTTACCACACATTTCTGGTAGAATAATATTTATTTCTACTGTATTTGAGACCAGAGTAAGGAGGGAACCCATGGATCTTACAGATTTCCAAAAACAACTGCAACATAAAAATACTCCTTGCAACGGAATTCTAAATAACTCGGGGCTTTGTATTATTTTTCTG
This sequence comes from Penaeus chinensis, assembly GCF_019202785.1. Lineage (NCBI taxonomy): Eukaryota > Metazoa > Arthropoda > Malacostraca > Decapoda > Penaeidae > Penaeus > Penaeus chinensis. Next base: position 7,304,619 of record NC_061839.1, read on the forward strand.
TGACTCTCAAAGTGCCTCGGACACCAAGTTCTTTCAGAACAGATGGCGATGAGGAAACTGTGAGTTGCATGAAGCGTAACGTAACTTGTACAATAGAGCTCAATATTTACTTGTTTATGGATACATCTCATGTTGGCAAGCACGACCACGTAGACAAACTGGCGAAGGAAACCTGCAGCAAAGATACTGTGAACATAGATCTTGGAATGCCTTTTGCTAGGGTTGCACACATATTGAAAAGTTCTCATAACGAGGAAATGGTAGATCTGACGAACACTCACAGGCCTGAAAGCTGTACCATAAGGCACTACGATCAGTACAGAGCAAGCCCTTCTATGGGTGGCACCGAAGTCGAACCAGACAATGTGACGTGGTTATTGCCAGAATACGTTTAGGTTAGAAAATGTACTGGCAACTGCACGTTGCAAGAAGTGCAGATGAATCTAAATGTAGACTGTGTAGCGAGGAAAACAAGTGAACACTTGAGTACTATATCTCGGAATGTCATGTGGTACAGCCTTTCAGACCCCCTAACATGAGGTATAAAGAACTATGTGAATATTTCATTACATCTGATACATTGGAAGATATACTCGCAAGATATCCTAGATTTACTATGCAAAATTGCTCTAACTTAAGAACGGTGCTATGTAAACACAGTAGAAAAGCATATCAGCGTAATATTCTTTTGTATGATATATGATTTATATTTCAATTTTTACCATGTACAATTTCAGTAATCGCAGAATACTGTACTATGTCGAATATATGTAAAACCCACAATTAGCCACGCCTGAGCAGATAGCCAGGGTGGTAAATGAACTTAGCTTAATTCTCTATCATTACGGTTCTCAAGAATTCCCTTCATTTTTTCTTTTTTCTTGGCTTATTCATGTCTATTTCATGTCAGTTCCATTTTTTCACTTTTTTAGTCAAATGTTTTCATGTTGAATACTTTAAAAAGTCGTCCGGCAGGTAGAGCCAATATCCTCTACAATCTTTCACCAAAACCAAATTTTCACATTTCATTCTCCACTTAATTGCTTGCCAAAGTTTGCTCTGACCTCGTCTTTTCAGTTATGCAAATTATGTTTCTCTTTGCACATTTTGAAATATCCTTGCTCGCCCATGGTATACAGTGTATATATATATATATATATATATATATATATATATATATATATATATATGCATATATAGTGTGGAATGTACCATTCACTCAGAGGGGGTGTGGCACTGCAGTTGTCCTCCACATATACACCTGTCCACACCTGTATCACCTGCGCGTGATTCCCATAGTTCACCCCCCATCCCGTTTTCTTTTATTTTTTCGCTTTTATTTCTAATTGTATTGGTTTGTTTTATTATTTCTATTTTTAGTTCATGTGTTTGTATTTGTATTTTTTTTGTATTATTTTAAGTTCGTGTTTTACGGCTATCTATTTTTATAACGATTTCTCAGTCCGTGACGTGACACTGCACATTTGAATAATCAATGTTTTAATATTTTTTTATATACATGATTTTAGCTTTTAGTATTGGCTTATTTTATCATCTTACTTTCTTAATGAATGTTTTTCAAATTCACGGCTTTTAATTTTACTGTTTTATGACTTTAGTATGTTTTAGTTTATTCATAAACTCTTTTAGTTCACGTTGTTATGTCTTTTTATTAATTATTTTGGTATTTTTATGTTGTATGAATCATTTCAATGACATTATGTATTTTATTTCATTATATTTAGATTTGATTTAGAAAAATGATTCAGTATGTTGTGACGTCACGAGTTCCCGAGTTCCCGGGAACGCGACTAATAAACAGTGTCAACTGGAACTTTGTTTGTACTACATCCCCCTCTCTCTGCGAATCTACACCAAAGGTTGTACGGGTTTTTTTTTACTTGCCCAGGTTTTGAAATGCTGGGCGTGTTAAGCATAACTGAAGGCAATTGATATACTATTTTACATAGATGAAGCTCAAATAACTTAAAACCTAAATCCAGTGATGCTCATTTTAAATACTAGTTCTTTTTACTTTTTATTTGATCTTTCTTAGTTTTTTTACCAGTGTATAAATGTATCAATTGTTTGTCTTTTATTTACGGTTATTTCTTACAGAACATTTACGTTTTCTTACCTGTATTTTTACTGATCCTTTTTACTCTACTTGTACCATACTTCTACTGCCCTATTTTTACTCTACTTTTACTCTACTCTTACTCTACTTTTACTGATCTTTTCACTGATTCTTTTACTCTACTTTTACCATACTTTAATACTTTTACTGAGCTATCGGTATCTTATTTTTACTTTTCCTGTTCGTTTACCCCTATTCCTGACTGTTTCTACCATAAGCTTCTGTGCCTACCGCTCGTGCTACCACTACTGCTATTGCTCGTGCTACCACTACTCTGCTATCGCTCGTGCCACCACTACTACTGCTATTGCTCGTACTACCACTACTGTTATCACTACTGCTAGTACTACTACTATTGCAACTATTTCTAAAGTGGAAGGACACTAGATAAGGATAAAAGCAGCGTTGCTAGATTTCCAATGGAGTATCATTGTTTCATTTCAAGAGGAGTGAACGGGACCCCTAACTTTAACTCTCACCTGGTCCCTAAGCCTCTCCTGCCTCACGGGAGATTTGAATTCGGGCTCCTCTGTACGGATGGTACCTGGCCTTGAGCTAGGAGTACATCTTGGAATAGGTAGATATATATAGATATAGATATAGATATAGATATAGATATGAAAATTTAGTAGCCTATAAGATCACTTATATGAACCTAAATAGATATACAGATTTATCTAAGCATACTAAGCTTTTATACAGTTATCTTTTTTACTTTCCTAGCACCAACCTTCGTAGCTCAAAGGTACCGCTTGTAACTCGGAGCCCGGCGGCTGTGAGTTCGAAGCTCGCGAAGCCAAACGTGAGGTGCTCACGCGCAGGCTCCGTCTGGGATATTTTTCTTGCTCATTTTCCTTTCAAAAATAATTTAATTGGATTTGCCATTTCCTCACTTCCTTTACTCACACGGAACTCCTGAGTAGTATGCCTTGGCTGGTCAGCCACTCATCATTATTATCCTGTCTATCATAATTACTGTCATTAGTTCATTAAATCTTAGTAATTTCTCATTTCAACATTTCCATCACCTGAAGCAGTCATCACAATTATAAATAATTGAACATAATTGAAATTAACAGGTGTGGCTATTAACATAACCCAAACTTCAGAAATAACTTAATATCTAATAAGAAACAATTATAAAATTATACCATACAAAACATTTTGTCATTTACTACATATGCATGTGTGTAAATACATTTATATGAAAAGGAAAAAAAACAGTAAGATATAAAGCAAAATGTCTTTTTATTCGTATGAAGAGCAATGTCACGATTTATTTTCATTTTTTACTGTGGAGGTTTTCATCTAAGTGTACACGTTATTGTGTTTGTGTTTTCGTCATACATATATGTTATTTTAATCATTTCCAAATTATCGATTCCACTGTTATCAACACCCTTTGTAATAGTAGGTTCATTGTTATCAAATTACAGTTATTATTACAATAAGTGTTGTTTTTATTAGTATAAGCATCATTATCGTTACTTTGTTGTTATTATTATTTCATTACAATTATTATCTTTAACACTATCATTATTACTATCATTTTCATTATCATTATCAATATCCATTTTATCGTTATTTTTTCATTAGAATTAGTAGCAGTAGTATCAGTAGTCAGTATCAGTAGTTATTATCATTGCTGTGGTGACGCTCTGATAAACATGAGCATCTGTATTATAGTCATTTAGTGCAATCATAGGAATATGACCAATTTACACGAATCACACCAAGTAAATACTCACTCACCTTCCGTCAGGCAGTCTGTGTTTCTGTTTGTACACTCTGAGAAAGCTTCACTCACTCTTGATGTGTGTGTGTATGTGTGTATGTATATATGTATGTATGTATATATATATATATGTATATATATGTATATATATGTATATATATATGTATATATATGTATATATATGTATATACATATATACATATATACATATATACATATATACATATATACATATATACATATATACATATATACATATATACATATATATATACATACATATATACATACATACATACATACATGCATGCATACATATATATATATTTATATATATGACTGCCGCGATGATCCAGTGGTTAGAGCACTTGAACATAATATATATATATATATATATATATATCAATTTACTCTGCCTCATCCCCTTACCCAGCCTGACTAAACAATACCGTAACTGGCGTAAGATTTACCTACTCTCTCTTCTTCCTTTCTGGTCCGTCTTCCCCGACGCTTTTCTATCCGCATCGTCATTCTCTCGCTCTTTCTTTTCTGATTTATTTTCTCATCAGCCAGACTTACCACTTCCTACTCACGGCGGCTTCCCCGTGACTCCTTATTCCTTCACTTTCATTCTTTCGCTCTTCTTTCATTGTTTTAACTTTCATTTGAATTCCTCTAAATCCGTCTAAGTATCCCTTCACCTGAACGTAAACACCGCCCCACGCTAATACTCATAGAAATGAAGCTAGAGGTATAGGAGGAGAGAAATAAAAGAATTAGCTCAAGTCAGGTAGAGGTCGCCAGTCCTCATTCAGGACAGATCCCTGCTTTCACCTGTTCATCTTTATTGCCTTAATCTACTTCTATTACACGACTACGCAATCGCCGTGGAGAATGGTCTACTATCGGTTCATTTCCTGTTGGTACTCAAAAAGGTTGTAATTTTGGTGCAGCTCTCAGGTTGCATCTGTTCTCAATTCGTTCCTCTTTTTCATCCTCATCGCAAGATCTAATCTTATACAGTCCTGTTTTGGGTTCCAAAATTTACACTATTATCCATCGTTTAGCATGAAACTGGTCCTGCATTTTACTTCTGCCTATATTAACATTATTTCTTAGTAAAACTTCCTGGCCGATTCCCCAATTAATATCCTATGCCTTTATATCCCTTTGCTTCCTCGTCATCTCTTTCTGCCTGTTTTCCGTTTCCTTTGCCACATCCCATACAGTCTCTTGTATTTCCCTTAATTCACTTATCCAATCATCAATAGTTTCCTCTGATGAAGAATTTACTGTACGATCCTGAGGTAACTTAGGCTCCCTGCCAAAGACTAACTGAAAAGGTGAATATCCTGTGGTTGCATGTGAGGTAGCATTATAATGGGCAACTAAAGCGGCTATGTATTCAGGCCATTTCTTCTGTGCTCTTTCATCTAATGTCACTAAGAGCCCGTGTAGAGTTCGATTAAACCTCTCGCAACACCCATTTCCTTGTGGATGATATGCCGTTCTAATTTTCTCTACTCCATAACTATTGCATAAGTGTTTAATTACGGAACTTAGAAAATTCCTCCCTTGATCCGACAGTAATCTACCTGGAGCTCCAAATCTATAAAAAAAAAAATCTTTGCTACTGTTGTTGCTTTTTGGTCTCTCGTTGGAAAAGCAAAAGAATACCGACCGAAGATATCTGTAACGACTAAAACATTTTCTATTCCCATTCTCTTTTCTAGGACGGTGAAATCACTGGCTAACATTTCCCAGGGTTTGGTCGTGTCTAATCTCCCTATCAAAGCTTGCAACTTCGCCGTCTCGTCTTTAGCTACGCTGCATCTGCCACATCCAGTCACGTATTCTCCTACCGTAGTTGACATGCCTGGCCAGTACCCTCGACTTTTAACTAAACTAAGGGTTCTATTCCTCCCTTGATGACCGGAATCATCATGACAGGCGTGTAATAACTGCCTTTGTAACTTTGGAGGCAATACTGGGATAATTTTCCACAAATTTATTCCCACGCTCTTTTTATGCCAAACAATTCCATCTTGTACAACTAAATTTTCTCTTACTCTATACAATTTTCGAAAACCTTCATTTTTCAACCAGTCCTCCTTCTCTCCTCTAGACATATGACTCTCTAGTAGCTGACAAATCCCCTTGAAACACTTCATCTCGTCCTGCGCATCCTTTATCCCCCCCCTTGCGACCAAAGCTCTCCCAAATTCGAGTCTGTGGTGACTGCCATTGCCGTGTATTCTTCATCCGTATCAATCTCCACCTCCTGTGTCAACCTATTTAGCTCATTGGCTACTGTATTATTAAACTGTTGCAAATTATTTACCCACTGACTTTCGACCGCTCCAAGCTTAGAGGTCTCCAGATGACTCAGTGAACTATTATCTGTATAGATAATAAATTCTCTTCCCGCTAAATAGTCTTTGAATTTATCACAAACTGGCCACTTTAATTATAATAATTCTAACTTTCTTGAGCTATAATTTGACATGTTTCTTTCAGAATTTCTTAGACCTTTACTGGCATAACATACCGGATGAATCTTCCCCTCGTGCTTCTGTGATAGCACGGCTCCTAATCCCTTAAAACTCGCATCAATTTCTAAGATTAATTCTTTCGTGAAATCAGGGCATTTTAAAACAGGGCAGTAATTAACATTGCTTTTAAATCCCGAAACGCTTTCTGACATTTCTCATCCCATTCCCCGACAATGGATCTCCGCGAATCTCCTGACATCAGAGCATGTAGCGGTCCTGCCGTCTGTGCAAAGTGTTTCACAAATTTTCTGTAAAAAGAAAAGAAGCCAATGAATGCTCTCACATCTCTGACAGTTTTCGGCAGAGGCCACGACTTCACTGCTTCTACTTTGGCTGGATCTGTAGTCATGCCCCCCTCCGAAACCTGGTATCCTAAATATGTCACGTTTGATGCAAAGAGCGTACACTTTTTAGGTTTAAGTTTAAGGCCATGTGTCCGCATTCTTTCAAGCAGATCCCTTAACCTAACAATATGTTCCTCAGCCGTTCTGCTAAACACAATTACGTCATCTAAATATACCAATGATGTAGCAAAAATTCTATCTCCCAGAATCCTCTCCGTGTAACGCTGAAATGTGCTTGGACTGTTCGATAATGCCATTGGCAATCTTTTAAATTCATCATGGCCGAAAGGTGTGCTAAATGCAGTTTTATACTGATCTTTTGGGTGTACCTGTATTTGGTGATACCCTGCATCTAAATCAAGCGTTGAAAAAACTTAGCACCTGCTAATGCTTCAACCGTTTCATTAATCCTTGGCAGAGGAAATGCGTCTTTAACTGTATATTTGTTAAGTTGCCTGTAATCTATACACAGCCTTAAAGTGCTATCGCGCTTGCGCACCACAACAATTGCAGCAGAATAGGGACTTACGCTCGGCGCAATCACCCCTTGTCTGCATAACTTTCCGATGTGTTCTTTTACCTCCGGGACCTGATTCGGTGGTATTCGTCTGTATGGTATTTTAATAGGTTGCTCAGTTGTCACCGGTATGGTATGTTGGACACCCGTAGCTTTTCCTATTGGCCCCTATTCATTAGCAAAAACGTCACTATATTCTTCTATGAGTCTCATTACACACTGCTTTTGATTTATTGTTAAATGGTAATCAATGATTTTTACTTCGGGCAACTTTTCATTTATCAAATTGACGCTGCAGTGTTAACTTCCCTCTCTCCTATTTCCTCTGCTCTTGCAACTTTGCCTATACGCCAATTCCTTCTTAATTTACAAGTTGTTTTAGATAGGTTTGCTACCAGCGTATATCCCTTCCCACTCTTTATAAGGACCATAGCAGGCAGCGTCACTATACCCTCAGGAACCCATCCTTCCTGTTGTTCTGCCAATGGCTCAATCAACACTACCTGGCTTTTTACCTGCCTTAATTGCGGGATCCAGACTGGCACCAGTCTCATACTAGATGGCGGAATTACTGGTATTTGTGTTTTCCCGGTTAATGCAAATTCCCAGTCCTCCTTTAAGTGTAATTTGCGGAGTGTCCTCACATCACTAATATAGTCTTTCCACTCTTCCCAGTTAACACTTGATTTACATAGATTGTACATTACCGGCCATACCTCTGCCACCTTTGACAACACATCAATGCCTAACAAACAACTGTAATTCTCTCCCACCCTATCACAAATCAAGACTACTGCATTAACCTTAGCCCCACAGATTCCGATTGTAACTTGTATACTACCTCTACACGGTATTAAATCACCGCCTACTGACCTAATGCTAATTCTAACCGGTTGCAGCTTTATTCCACGTGGTCGCAAATAGTATTCATAAACTTCAGAACATATTAAAGAAACTTCCGCCCCGGTATCGCACAAACCAACAACATCTACTCCTTCAATATTTACAGTTACCCTTTGGCTGCTTGCTTTCGTATGTCTCATTGCTATCCTTTTTACCACTGCATAGCCTGCTTCCTGTCCGCCGCTTGTGACGCGTTCTTGCACGTTGCTACTGCTAGGCCCCTTGGGTTGGCGGTTTATACTCCCACTGGGCCTCACTAGTTTCCCGCTTTCTGTATCGGCCAGCACTTTACAAGTCTCCCCTGACTTAAAGATATTTGTAGTTTCGTCACCTTGAGTTTGCAAGTTCCTTCCATAATACCTATCTCTGAAACTCCTTTCTGGACACCACGCAATAATATGACCCTGTTTACCGGAACTATAACAAATTCTCTCTTTCTTTCGAATTCTTTCTTTCCTTCCCATCTTATCTTTGCTTTGTGAGAAAGATTTCCACTCATGCCTTTTCATTGCTATCCACTCTATCCACTCATCCAACAAATCATCTGGCCTCTGCTCAATCTTCCTCTTAAGTTTCAATCCCAATGCTGGCTCTCATATTCCTCGCCACACATTCTCCGATCATTCTACGATATATTTAATTTCCACTTTGCTTAAGGCAAAAATAACACGTCTAGAAATTCCCACACACTCATGCTTCCCCTGCTTTCTACCTGCCATTCGTTCGTATAAGTCCCAAACAGATATTCTTTTCCCATATACCTTCACCAATTCTTCTATAATTTCCTCTACGCTATGCCAATCCTGTTTATAATTATGTAATATCTCTGCCGCCGATTCCTCTATGTGATTCATCACAAGCCTAACTTTATCCTCCTCATTTCCGACTAACTGTCCCAGTGCCTTGTTTGCTTTCTCGATCCATCTCTCAACATCCCCCTCCCCCCTTCCTGTATATACTTCTAGTGCTGGATCTTTCCGAATAATGGAAGGAGAATTGACTTGCCTTTGCTGAATGCTAGCCAAGTCTTCCAAGATTTCCAAAGTCCTATTACACCTAATTGTTCCCTCATTATTACTTTCTACTCTACTTGATTCCGCCGTCGGTAATTCCCAATTTCTACTTTGATGTGCACAGCCTCCATCCCGCTTCCCCGATCGGATTTCTCGATATATCAGAAATAACAAATGCAGTAACAGTAATCCCACAATTAACCCTAATAAACCGCAAATGTGCTCCCCTGTCTCCATTCTTCAACACCAATGATTAAATATGAGCAGTCGAGAGGAAACGCTCTGCTACCAATTGTAATGGTTGCTAATTTGATCTTAATTACTGGCCTGGGCCTTCCACCAGTACAACCTTCTGCGGATCACCTCTACTTTGTTGCTCAGTTTGAACAATTGGTCTTAAAGGAAACACTATTACTATCCAGATTTATTGCTCAAATTCATACACACAATATAAAAACAAATGATAAAGATTAGAATAGAAAATAGAAAAAACATATAAATCAGCAAAATAATACATGCAACAGAATTCAAATGTTTTAATCGCCCCTATTCTATTGCACTTTGTGACCAATAATTGCTTGTAATGTTCATACTTTTTCACATCTCACGTAACGTCCGATTGTTTGTAGCTTCAGCCTCGCTTTTCCTCACTTTTCATCTCGCTGATCTTTCCTCACATCTATGGCCTCTTCGACTCGCGCCTCACGAGTGCGTTTTCGTACGGGCGTACTTGTGACGTGGCACGACACTTTCCACTCCACACCGGAAACCCTGTTCAATTTTCTAAACCCCTATTTATCTTCGTTCTTTACTTAATTTTTTGTTCTTTGTCAATATCACCTTTTCAAGTTTTATAACAACTCTCGCTTTCCTTACTGAGGATGTTTCAAATACGCTAGTGGCTGTGACCCCCTCGGGTGGCTTTGTCTCGTCGGGGCAGCTGTCTGAGTGTGAATGGGATACTTATTTATTTTCATATCTTGTTTCGTCTATTTTTGTTTTCCTTTCTTTTTTTTTTTTTCTTCACATAATTCCATTTATTAGTTTGGTCACATTTTCCTTTTATTTTCTATTTCTATTTTTGTTTTTGTTTTTACTTTTTCTATGGTCACATCATACATATTCGTCTTTTATTAGGTCACTTATTTAATTATCATTACAATATTTTCGTGGGGGGAAACTATTGTATATATATATGTACATATATATACAATATATATGTACATATATATACAGATATATACATATATACACATGTGTGTGTGTGTGTGTGTGTGTGTGTGTGTGTGTGTGTGTGTGTATGATTTTTTTTTTACAGATGAAACTTCTTCTGGATATATATATATATATATATATATATATTAACTAGAAATAAGGACATTGATAATGACATTGAATCTAAAAGCACCTCCATAGGCAATGTAGCAATCAATGTAGCAGGAAAGAGAAAGCACATACCCACTGATAAACCAACAAAGAAAACCAGAGATCGGTTGAGGGAAAACGCGAAATAAAATAATGAAGTAGACCGGTCGCCAACATCGATTATTCAGTAAACAATCTAGTTTTAAAGAGGTACATGTTATAAAAATCGGATGACATCAAGCAAAGCAACAGGAGAAACGCTGAAGACTGACCGATTGAAACAGTAAAGACAAAGGCAGAAGGGTACACATTTTACTCTGGTGCAAATACTTCGTGAACTGTATATAAACAGGCAGTTATAATTCACTAATATCGGCATATCACCTGCTTTAAAAAGTGAAACAATAACAACAGTCAAATAAGCAAACGTGAAGCACTAGGAAAGGTGTACGCAAGAAAAGTGTTCTAAAAGTCTAAAATCACGGTCTACTGACCAACAACATGGCGCTACTTTACGTGAAGATCTTGACAAAAAATGTAAAAAAAAAAAAAAAAAAAAAAAACACAAAGGCTGCTAATGGAAGGGATTATGAAAAACTGATCTGACTACAGGATATGGAAGCTTTCAAATCAATCAACCACGAAGCTATCGTTTTGGGTGATAAGGAGGTAATAAATGATGCTTAC
>NC_061839.1:7323371-7328371 GCF_019202785.1 Penaeus chinensis
TTCATCTTGGCCTCAAGGGATATATAATGAAATTGGGTGGAGAGTGACAGGATTGAAAAGAAATGTAAGTTAATAAATTTTTATTTAAAAAAAAATGGATGTAGATGAACAGCTAGGCAAGATATTATAAGATTATCCATTTTCACTTCATAAATATTGTGACTATCTCAATCAAATGCGGATGCTCACATTTTTCCGAGGCAGATTTTACGAAAACAAGCGGAAATTCCTTTTAGCTGCAAGCCATTCGGTCGCCCCTTTCTCTTTCATAATGTGTTAGGGTTCTGGGTGGTTGTCGATATTTCAGGCAAAGCCAAGGAATGTTTGACTGCCTCGTACTTCAGTGTATTTTGCTATTACTGATTTTATTCTAATCTTATTTTAGTGTGCACCGTTAATAGTTCAAGATATGATCTGTACATATATATGTATGTATGTATACATATATATATATATATATATATATATATATATATATATATATATATTCAAACGCTCATACATGTATGTTATATGCAAAATGTTGTAAATAGGTAATTGTTACTTTGTTTAACTGTGTATATGTCCATATATGCATATTATATTTAGTGTATAACGTAGTGGTTATTGTATGTAGCTTTATTCTAAATCATATTTGATGTATGCAAATATTCCATAAACTGCTTTGTTAATAGTTACTTTTTTGTATTTTTATCTAAATAATCCTGTGCGTGTGTCACATTTAAAGAAATGATTTTTTGTGTGTAAATATCTTCATTATTTGAACATCTGGTAATATTCCATTATTTATTTTTTCTATTAGTTTGTTTGAAAAAAATGCTGGTTAAATCTTTGCAGGTGTACATAAATCCTATTCAAAATATATTGCTCAAACATAGATTAGGCACTTTAGTCACGTTGTTTCCAAGTGAAAGCCAAGTCCTATCATAAGGCGTAGGAATATTTTATCACCCAAGTGCCCCGGATAGAATCGTTTGCCGTTCTTTTAATTCTCTGGGTGGATCTTATACACGTTTAATGACCAACAAAGTTATCTCAGTGAGTGGATAGAGACAATATTTCAAAATATTACCAATTTTGACATTTAACCCAACCGCCCAGGATTTATATTCTGTCCCCTTCAATTTTTTTGTGAATGTTATTACATGTAGATGGCCCCACATGTGCTCAGCCAGCAAGGCCCTAGTGACTGATCCTGATTTCCCCATTCCTTGATTTGGCGGGAAAATATATATATATTCTTTTTAATATAGTTGATACTGTTAGTATTGTTATTAATGTTATGGTTATTGAATTGTTTTTAAAATCTCGATAACCTTTAAGACATAATAAATAATGCAAAATACTCTTTCCAAAAGTCGAGGAAAAGGGTAAACAGGTGAGATAAGTAGGACTAATAACCGACTCCTTGGTGACTAAGCAGTGATTGTAGAGCCATCTATGTGTAATTACAGTAAATAAACTTGTATTACACTGGGCATGGCATGTATTCTTGCCATACGTGTCGATTGGGTTAATGTTGCTTATACCGATTTTATCTTATTACAGTGGAGCAATGTAAACAAATATACGTACTATGTATAGTGGACTCGGCCGCCGCGATGGTCCATGGATTAAAAAGACTCGACTCTTGTTCAAGAGTGAGCGCTCTTGGTATTATGTTTCTTCGTTTACTAGACGGCGCTATGTTGTTCCCTATAACTAGTTTATCCTAATATGAAGCCTTTTAGATGTTATGTACGAACAAAGGTTTTATGTTTTTCCTCGTAAGACGTCCGCATTTTGTGTGAATCTGCGCATTATTTGTTAGTGTAGGCCTTGCTGCATCCTTTAACCATCCAGTAACATTTTTAATAAAAATAGTGTCTTTGTATGTCCTTGTTTGGAAAATTCAGGGGCCTGATTCACTAACATCCTTACGATGGTAAAATCACGTCTGTCAACAGACAATGGTGGGGTTATTTAACGAACAACGATCGTAAATTTACCAATGGCCGGAGCGCTGTTCAGTCCGCTGGAAACTGCCGGGAAGACGATCTTATCACGTGCCTTCTCGTTTTTTGGTTTGTTTCTAATAACTATTGTGTGAGGCCCCCAAGCCTTCCCTGCTTTCCTTTACCCCCATCCTCCTTTTTCTCCTTTTCCTAGTTTCTATCCGTGTGTTTCTCTCTCTTCCAGCCTCCGTCTGCTTATATCTCGCCTTGCTTTTGCTCGTCTATTTATCCCTCTCCTAAACCTGCTAGTCTATATTTCTCCTAGCATCTGTATGTCTGTTTCCGCTTTCCCCAGGTTTTGTCTTTCATTTTTTCACATTTTATTTTCTACATATACTTTTCCCTGCTCTTATTTTTCCCATATTTCTTTTCTTTTTCATTCTTTTATTTATTCTTTTATTATTTATTTTATCCCTGTCTGTACTACAAACCTTCCTTTGGTTTTAATTTCTCCTTCATCCTAGTCTAGGTTAACCAAGCATCAAATTTTTTCCTTACTTTAATTCAGCTTCTCTTAACCCCTTTTCTCCTACTCCATTCACTTCTCTTTTCTGACGTGATCATCACAAAATCAAAAGAAAAGAAAAAAGCAGAGGCCAGCAGACTCGAAACCGCACGGGCGAGAACGACTTTTGAATGTTTCCTGGTGATGAAAAAAAAAAATTGTTTGCAGTTGTTCCTTTTTTTTTTCTTTTCTTTCTTTCTTTTTTTGACATGAATAAGAAATAAACAAAATAGTGCTAGGACTGGTTCTTGGCTTGACGATAGATAATGTTATATTAATATAACAATGTTTATACTGGTTTCTATTTTGACGATAAATAGCCAGTGAGGTCTTTTCTCGCGAGCTACACACACTCCAAGAAATCCAAGAAAAGTAAAATCAGCTTGTGGCTAAAATAGAAATAGTACAAATTATTGGTTTTGGGGATTCAGGAATTAACATTGCTTCGATCTGCGCGATTTTAAATCTATGGAAGCTCGTCTCCTCTTCCGGAAAAAAAATATATAATATTTATGGGGAATTATTTTTTATGGGACTATATAAAAGAAAAACAAATAATAATTTTAACATTTCACTCCCATTCAGCATTTTCATTGTGATTATTTTAACAATCCAACTCTGACCGTAGAAGTTGACGGTATCCAGTACCTAAAAGAGTTGCACTTAGTCCTGTTTCACGCTGATTTCTAGTGTCTTTTCGATGAATCTCGGTGCAGAGCTTTTGTTTGTTATGATACTTAAACGGTCCTATTCTTTATTAATTGAAAATGTTGTGCTGTCATTAGCTAATCTGTCATTAGCGGCGTATTCAAAATATAGCTATGAGGTGGGGTTTAGTTCAATGAGGCGATGTTTGTGGATTTCCAGAATGGTTAATGGTCAAAACAAATAAATGTGCCTGACATCAAAGGTCATATGGCTTTATGATATAGTATTGTGGCGAAAAGGATAAAATGAGTTAACAGTTATGATTAGTATGCAAAATTAGTTGAGGCGAGGGCTGAGAACCATGATAGGGATGATCCCCTACATTGGGCTTCAGTCACCGTCTTCTAAGCCTCCTCATGGCAACAATAAGAAAAGGAATGGTGAGTGGGGAGAACGGTCCTATTATAATAGTTACCCATAGATTATAGGAAATCCATTTTCTTTTATATCTGCCAAGATCGTGTTTTATAATTAGGTTTAAGGTAAACTATTATAAGTCATTTATTTTCTACATAGTACACCATTTCTTAACTTATGGATGGCAAGGTGTTGCGTTGGGTTGTTGACATTGTACTGCCTATACTCAAAATAAAGTTGGCTATTATTAAGCTATATTTTTTTAATCCCATATTGGAGCGAGTTTGGAATGCCGACGGCTAAAAAAAATAAGGAGATTTCCGGGGGTTGGCTTCAGGCAACAATGGTTTTGACAAGAACGGCGTCGCCACCGCCGATTGCCGACGGTGAAATTTCATCTGCAGTGGACGTAGGTACCCTTATTAAGTTACAGGCGCCCAGACTAGGACACCCCTAGTCAGCACCATATGTGGGTGTATTTGGCAGCCACCTATACTGATTCCTTCACACCTGAAGTTTTTGTTTGTTTTTTTCATTTTTTTTTTTTTTATCGTCGAAAAAGACACTTAATTATTATAAGGATTGGCTATTAAGAAAATACATTTCAAATTGTAAATAAAAATAAATGATGTTATAAATACATAAATACAATGATCTTTATGTACTTACAAAAGGGCCTCAGAGTCGTGCTACCAAATTCATTAAACAGTCCCCTGCCTGAAGGTCATACTCTGCAAGACTGCGTTGTAGTCGTGTTGCAAAGTAGAAGTACGCTACACATCCTCGGTGTTCGCAGCAAGATCCGCAAGATCTCCAGAGATACATTTGACTGGCTGAGCCTTTGATAGTCAAGAAGACTCTCTTGAAAGAGGCCCTTGGTGAAGAATCATAATACTATCGTAATGAAACATATAATTGAAGTGGCTATAAACATTGATTTCAAATGCATAACAGAAATAAGAATATTAATGAAAATAGATAATAACAACATATAATAAATGACAAACTTAGTGTAGGAACATAGTTGACTAATACTTGTACGTCATAGTAGGTGCAAAGTACATTGCATTGCAACTGCAGATAGCATACGCTAATAAGACTAGTTTGTATACACTTACATATCCTCATAAAAGAGAGAAATGATATTATAATGTTGAATGTTTCATACAATATCTGTGCTAATATATAATTCATATTGGGAACACATGAGTAGTCATTCATCACTAAAATAGTTATATTAATCAAATGGCATAACTGTGATGAGGATTTCTTTTCTGGATACATCAGTACCTTCTACATTTACATGGGCCAGGACCTGCACGTCATCGACCTTATGAGCCAAGCCTGTTTCTTCAAGAAGGGTTACGAGTTAGACCTGGACAACTAGTACAGCTCGCCAACCCTCTGGACCTACCTGTAGTCGAGGAAGACCAAAG
>NC_061839.1:7350871-7353371 GCF_019202785.1 Penaeus chinensis
ATGCAGACACATACCCTGGTGATGCCTTTCTCAGGATGCTTGTAAGTGGGATCACTGATATGACAAACAGCAAAGGTGATAATATCCCTCTCCTTATTCTAATATTTTTTTTTAGTATTTCAATTGTGCACATCATTTCAACTCTTCATAATTATATTGCCACTTTTACGAATATTTTGAATTACTCTCAGGGCTCCCAGGCACTCCATTAACTAAGAGTGTGGCATCAAATCGTACGCCTTCCGTACTTCATTATTATCATTATCATCTTTATTATCATTATTGTCATTATTATCATTATTATTATTACTATTATTACTTTTATTATTATTATTATTATTATTATTATTATCATTACCATTATCATTATTACTATTATTATTATCATTATAACTAGCAGTAGCAGCAGTAGCAACAGCAGTAGTGACAGTAGTTGTTGTAGTAGAGATAGTAATAGTAGTGCTAATGGTAATAGTAATAATAACAGTAGGAGTAGTATTAGTAGCAGTAGTATTTATATCATTTCTACCATTATATTAATAATGATAATGATGATAAACACTATCTTTATCATTATTGTAATCATTGTTATCATTATCATAATTACTGTTGTTATTGCTATTACATTTATTATCATAATTATGATTGTTACAATCAACATCACCATCAGTATTGTAATCAATGCAATAATTATTATAATCGTCATTTTTATCATTTTTATCATAAACATTTATCTCTTGAAAGTATGCATTCTGCAGTTATTTTCACATCTCTCGAAATAAGTAATGTTCAAGAGAGAGAGAGAGAGAGAGAGAGAGAGAGAGAGAGAGAGAGAGAGAGAGAGAGAGAGAGAGAGAGAGAGAGAGAGAGAGAGAGAGGGGGGGGGGAGAGAAGAGAAGAGAAAAGAAGAGAGAGAAAAAAAAACGAGAGAGAGGCAGAAGGGTAAAGAAGAGAAGAGAAAAGACGAGAAAGAGAGAGAGAGAGAGAGAGAGAGAGAGAGAGAAAGAGAGAGAGAGAGAGAGAGAGAGAGAGAGAGAGAGAGAGAGAGAGAAGGGGAGAGAAGAGAAGAGAAAAGAAGAGAGAGAAAAAAAACGAGAGAGAGGCAGAAGGGTAAAGAAGAGAAGAGAAAAGACGAGAAAGAGAGAAGAGAGAGAGAGAGAGAGAGAGAGAGAGAGAGAGAGAGAGAGAGAGATTTCAACCTCCTTCTCTCCATCCTTTAGTGTGATCGTTCCCTCTAGGGTTATGAAGGGCCTCCTTTGTCTCTGTAAAGGGATTTTCATTACGCCTTAAGTGCTATTATGCACTGGTGATCACTAGTTGCGTTATCACTTCCGCTGCATCTTCATCTCCTCCCCCTCCCTCCCTCTCCCTCCCTCTTCCTCCCTCTCTCTCCCTCTCCCTTTCTCCCCCTCCCCCTCCCTCCCTCTCCCTCCCTCTTCCTCCCTCCCTCCCCCCCCCCCCCTATTCCTCCCTCTCCCTCCCTCCCTTCCCCCCCCTAGTCCTCCCTCTCCCTCCCTCCCTTTCCCTCCCTATTCCTCCCTCTCCCACCCCCTGGCACGACCCCCCCCCACCCTTTTCCTAATCACGGCGGTGCCACCTCATCACCCGAGCCATTCATAACCAGATAATGTACAGATCATCACTCGTGGCCAAGCAGGGTGATTGCTCTCCTGTCGTTATCGCGGTTGACGTTTACATTACTGTTATGTAAGGACTGGCTGAAGGGAAGAATATATTAGATTTATAAATATGTATATATATATATATATATATATATATATATATATATATATATATGTATATATATGTGTGTGTGTGTGTGTGTGTGTGTGTGTGTGTGTGTGTGTGTGTGTGTGTGTTTATATATAAGACCCCAATTGGTCAGATGAAAGTGTATGTAAACATTTTTCATTAACAGAACAATCAGTACGTATTTGCATATTTATATCACACGAATTAAATCATTACATTTTATATACATGATACATAACTCAACAATTCATTCTAAGAAAAAGGGAAAAATGAATGATATATCACAGAAACATAATTCCTTAATAAATGATTTATTAAAATGACATCTAAAATACATCTAAAAGTGTCTCGTCCGTTTCTCTCTCTCTCTCTATCTATCTATCTATCTATCTATCTATCTATCTATCCATCTATCTATCTCTATCTGTCTGTTACTTTCAATCTTTTGATTAGATTGGTCGGCATCTAATTTGTTATGTATATATATATATATATATATAAATAACGAAATGTGTGTATATATTTGTATATATATATATATATATATATATATATATATATATATACATGTGTGTGTGATCATATAAAAAGCAAAGATAGGATTGAAAGACAGTATTATTCCAATTTCATAATTCCGTAATGGATTTCATTAAAGACAGCTTCCATATAATGAATGAAAAAAAAAATGTGTTTAAATGCAATCAATGGATTATGTTCAAAGATAATACCAAAGGACCAAACACTTCAG
>NC_061839.1:7410871-7413371 GCF_019202785.1 Penaeus chinensis
CTCCGACTGCTGGCTGGAGCCCGATCCCACGGCGAGAAGACGTCATATCGCCTTGAGAAGTCAAACGCAGGTGTCGGAAGAGAAGTCACCGCCGTGGCACAGGTGTTAGCGCGCCGAACCGCAGGTTGATTAGGAAAAGGCATCCAGTCAGGCTTCATAATTCTGTTTTTATCCTTTACTAATTAGTCAGATAACTTATCCTTGAATTCATTATCATCATTATCAATATCGTTATTTTGGTAAGTAATATTATTTTTACTGTGCTCACCTTTATTTTCATTATCATTGATATCATAATTACTATCATTACCTTTATAATTATTATCATTATTACTATTATTATTATTATTTCTTTTTTCACACTTTGTGTCTGGCTGTTCTTATTCTATGCTGATAGGCGGGCCATAACAAATGACCATGGGCTACCAGCATTTTCTTTCTCAAATCTCCAGTACCTTTCGCAAAATCCTGGCAGTTCCCAACAACGCAGTCTTTTGAAGTACTCCTAAGTTGCAGTGAATCCCAAGCTTTTCAACCCACTTCTCAAATCCTTTGGTCACAGATCCCAGAGCTCCAATAGCAACAGGGATAACTTCTACTTTCTTCAGTTTCAAAAGTCTTTTTATTTCTCTTTTCAGATCTTGATACTTTTCTACTTTTTTCTTCTCCTTCTCTGCCACGTTCGCATCCGCCGGTACTGTTATGTCAATGATAATTGCCGTATGTTCCTTCTTTTCTACCAAGACTAAATCTGGCCTTCTTGCTTCTATCACATTATCACACTGGATATTTGCATCCTATAACAACTTTACATCATCACTCCCCACAACTTCTTCAAGGGCATGCTCATACCATTTCTCACTGCAATCCAGTCCTCTTTTCTTGCATATATCCCAATGGATCTTTCTCGCTACATTATCATGACGCCTCTTGTACTCTTTTTGGGCTAACTTCCCACATACACTTACAGTGTGTTGAATACTTTCACCTGCTTCGCCACACAATCGACACAGGGAGGCTTTCAGCCGTTTTATCAATGTGATACTTCACATAATTTGTCCTGATCGATTGTTCTTGTGCGGCACAAATCAAGGCTTCTGTACCAACCTTCAAATCGCATTTTGACAACCATCCCCAAGTCTTCTCCTTGTCTACATCATCTGTTAAGTCTCTGACGAACTGTCCATGCATTCTCTTTCCAGTCCACCTATCTTTCGCTTCGTTTTAATTTCTTGTCTTAAGATCTCTAACCTCCTCCAGTTCTCTTGCATCTAATTCCTCGAATTTTGCTACACCCTTTAACAGTTTCTCCTGAGATTTGGACACGTACACTTTCAAAGTACTCTCCTCATCTTTGACACATCGTTCTATACTTATAAGACCTCTTCCCCCATCTCTTCTTTTCACATACAGCCTGTCAACATCACTCTTCGGATGGAAAGCTCCATACATTGTAATTGTCTTCCTTGTTTGTCTGTTTAAATCTTTAAGCTCGTTCTCTCTCCACTGTATTATTCCCGATCCATACCGGAATATTGCCACTGCCCATGTGTTGATCGCTGACACCTTATTTTTCCCATTCAACTTTGATCTTAGTGCCAGCCTTAACCTTCTTTTGTATTCCTTTCCAATTGTATCTTTCATTTCAGCTTCTTTGATTTTATCTAATTCCACAATACCTAGATAAGTGTAACCTTCCTCCTGAACCTCTTTCATTGTTTGTCCATCAGCTAGCTTAATTCCTTCACTTCTAACAATCTTTCCTCGTTTCAATGTCAAAACGCCGCACTTTTTCATCCCAAATTCCATACCAATATCATTGCTGAACATGTGAACGGTTCTAACTAGCACACTCATCTGATCTTCAGTCTTGGCGTATAGCTTCAGGTCGTCTATTAACAATTAATGGCTGACCTTGTATTCCTTCTTTCCCCATTCATAAGCCGCTGTCACTTTCCGTAATATCAGTGACAATGGTATTATACTAAGGACAAATAATAGTGGCGATAGACTATCTTTCTGGAAAATCCCCCTCCTCACAAAAACCTCTCCAAGATCCTCCCCGTTGGATGTCAGTGATACCTTCCCACAGTTTCATGACTCTTCCAAGAAAGTTCCTTAAATTCTCCGCTATTCCAAACATCTCCATACATTCGCTTATCCAACTATGCGGGACCAGATCACAGGCTTTTCGTTAATCTATCCAAGACATGGACAGATTCGTAAGCCTTTTCTTACAATCTCTAAGTATGGTTCTGTCTATGAGCAGTTGATCTTTGGTGCCCCTACTTCTTCGCCTACATCCTTTCTGTTCATCCGGTAATATATTGCTCTGTTCTAGATATTGGTACATTTCATCTGCTACAGTGCCCGTCAAAAGTTTCCACATTAATGGAAGGCAGGTAATAGGCTCGATATTTATCAACCGCTGTGCCTTTCTGTGGATCTTTCTGACATAGCGCTGTTCGACCATGTGTTGTCAATTGAAGGACCTCCTCTT
>NC_061839.1:7443371-7448371 GCF_019202785.1 Penaeus chinensis
CCCCCTCCCATCTTTCCATTCATCCACCCTTCCCTACTCCTCCCTCCTCCCCTTCTCTCCTACTTTCTCTTTCCCCATCTTTCATCCGCCCCCCTCTTTCTAGTCCTCCGCCCCTCCCTCTTCCTCTCTCCTCCCTAGCCCTTTCCTTCCATGTTCTTACCTCTGTAATAATAATAATACCCTTCTTCCCCCTTTCCCTCAATCCCTCTTTCTTCCTCCCTCCTCCTTGGCCTTTTACCCCTCCCCTTTCCCTTGGTTCTTCTCTCCTCCCCTCCCCTCCTCTCCTTCCCCTCCTTCTCTCTACCCTCCCCTCTTCCCCTTCCCCCCCTTTGTCTCTTCCCCTCCCCTACGTTCCTATAGTGACCTGTTCTCGTGATCTCTCTCGCCTCACATACCAGAAAAGCCATATGTTTTTTATCTTACAGTAACTCCTCTATCCTCCGCCGACTCCAACAGGTGACAATGACGAAGAGACCATAGAACACGCTAAACTAACCCTTTTTGCTCGTAAGAAATGCCTGTGCTGTTATCCTGATGTCCAAATTCATCATTATGCCTTGTTTGTACTCAAAATGTTCGTTAGAAAATGCTTCTTCTGAAACTCTAATTATTATTATCGATATTCAAATGTCTTTATGTTTTATGAATACTCAGAAATTATGTCTCCTTATCACGAAGCTTTTTAATATCTTCTTACATGCAGCTGTATATAAAGTACCCCTTGTTTCTTCACCACGAAATCACCATGTGATTATATATGGATATATATGTTTATATGCATGTATACATGTATGTCTGTCTGTATTTATGCAAATTACACATACGAGATGGTAAGGCTTATGATGATTTATCAGATGAATCAATAATGGTTGACTTTGTGACATAATATTTTTTCTGCTTGTTCACGATGTCTGTATGAGAACTAAATGTATATCATCAATGAAAACAATCTTTATACATTTTTGACTCGAAATTTGCAAAGAAAGCAGTCAATACGCTAAGGATCAGCAAAGAATTTTCGTGCTTATTGTGGCTCGGGTCAAGCAGAGACCGTAGTGAAGTTCGCACGTTGCTCCCTAGATGGCAGCACTCGGTGGCTGGCCGCTTCTCATCTGCCGCGGACTGGAGGCTGGAGCTGGGTTTGGCCTGTGGAGTGGGTGCTTGTGTTAGTAACATCAATAAACTCACACAGGTACACATCACACAAACACGTAAACACACACCGGTACACAACACACATACACGTAAACACACACAGCTGCATATATCACTTACTCAGCTTATAAATACATATATATAAATATGTATATATAAATATATATATATATATATATATATATATATATATATATATTCACACACACACACACATTTCTTAATTCACTATTAAGAAGTTATTTGGCAGTTCCACCCTTGCCTGATTGGAAGGTCTTCCTAAGTGTTAGCGCGTTTCGACGCGCTAACACTTGTGCCACGGCGGTTTGACTTCTCAAGGCGATATGTCGTTTTCTCGCCGTGAGGTCGTGCTCGACACTTACACACACACCATAAGAAATGCAACAATTATTTTGATACATAAAAAGGGGATAGAAAGAATCTAAAAAACTACAGGCCCATGAGCTTCCTTTCAGTTATTTACAAACTGTTCACAAAAATCATCACAACTCGTCTAGATTCTAACCAGTCTAGAGAGTACAGGCAGGCTTCCGCAGTGGATTCTCAACAACAGACCACAACCACACGCTCACCCAAATGAGAGAAAAAAAATAAACGAATATAGGAAGCCCTGTGTATGGCATTCATCGATTACGAAAAGGCATTTGACTATGTACAAAAGCTATTCGAAGACAGGGAGTAGAGGAAGTATAAAAATACTGGAAGATATATATATATATATATATATATATATATATATATATATATATATATACGAAGATGGGACAGCAACTATCAAGCTCCACACGGAAACCGATAAAATATCAATTCAAAAAGGTGTTAGACACGGCGATACCATCTCACCAAAACTGTTTACAGCTTGCCTTGAGGAAATATTAAAGAGGATAGAATGGAACTGAATGGGTATCAAAATAGGAATACCTAAACAATCTAAGATTTGCAGATGATATTGTTCTCTTCAATGAATCTGCAAATGAAATGCAGCAACTAATAAACGATCTGAATAGAGAAAGTCTAAAGAAAAAACTAAGATCATGTTCAACAGTAGAGTTTAATTCGAATAGTTACATGTATAGGGCGAAGCGTCAGAGGTATACTTGAGAGCATCAGAAAGAAAAAATGGCAATGGACAGACTGGGCTATAGATAACTTACAGAAGCCAAGGGCCAGACCAATGACAAAATGGCGTGACGAAATAACGAATTTTTGGGGTCAAGCCTGGAAACAAAAAACGCAAGACAGACAAAGTTGGAAAAGATTGAAATAATAGGTAATTTATCTTAAATGAGAAAAATATAAAACAATCACAATAGTGAATATGAGTAAAATAATAGATTAAAATAATGTTTGTAAAAATTGTTATCCTAATCACTAAAACATTTATATGATTTACATAGAATTGAATAAAACAAGGAAAACTAAAAGATGATTAAAACTAAGGCTGCCGACAAAGGACTGCATTTAAAAAGTAAAAAGGTAAGCTAATCAAAGTGAAACGAAAACCAAAGAAAATGTACGAAAATGGGCAAACTAAAACAAACGAAACACACAAAACTCAAGGATAAAAGCCACTAAAGATAAGAGTAAAAGGGGTGGAATCCGGCAGGTGGAGGAATTCCGTGATGGGAAAGTATATATTGCCCGACCAGGGGAGCGCGCGGGGGAGGATGCTCGCCGTCGCGAGAGATAACGTCGCGCGTGGCGACTTGCCACACTACACATTTACATACATACATACATACATACATACATACATACATACATACATACATACATACATACATACATACATACATACATACATACATATATATATACATATATATGTGTATATGTATATGTATATATATATATATATATATATATATATATATATTAGGTGTGCATATGTGTGTATGTGTGTGTGCTTGTGTGTGTGTGTGTGTGTGTGTGTGTGTATATATATATATATGTGTGTGTGGGTGTGTGTGTGTGTGTGTGTGTGGGTGTGTGTGTGTGTGTGTGTGTGTGTGTGTGTGTGTGTGTGTGTGTGTGTGTGTGTTTTTACCAGATCTACATTCAAACAGCTAATCCATACTAATTTACCTCTCCGAATATAACCAACTGTTATAACGTCAGTGGTATGTAAATCATTTCTTAATCAGTTTATGCTTTCATATTTTTTTAGAACTTTGTTGGTGTTCTTTTTGTCTTTTTTTTTTTTTTTTTTTTTTACATTTGGCTCGGGGGGAAAGTAAGGCAAACTCAGTTTTCAATGCAGTGAAAGCTTAGCTGTAGTCTGCTAAAGAAAGTATAGAACAGCGCTTAGGCTGTAAAAAGCAGATCTTTAAAATCAAATTTCCATTTTATTAAAAAAAAAATATCTACCTCTGTTCATCAGTCACAGTCGTTAGCATTTGTAAATTTCGTTTTAGTTTTGAATGTATTAATTGACAAATAAAGCAATAACAATTGTTTTATCTTGCAATGGCCGAACATTATATTTTGCTATTGATTATTTGACCTACATCACACGCACTGCAACTATGATAGTAAAATGCAACAAGATTATATCATCATTCTTAAGTGTGAATGGTTTTACCTCACACACACACACACACACACACACACACACACACACACACACACACACACATACGGAATTCGTTGTGGCGTCGCTCAGAGCATGACTT
This sequence comes from Penaeus chinensis, assembly GCF_019202785.1. Lineage (NCBI taxonomy): Eukaryota > Metazoa > Arthropoda > Malacostraca > Decapoda > Penaeidae > Penaeus > Penaeus chinensis. The sequence continues at coordinate 7,447,220 of NC_061839.1, forward strand.
GAATAACTAATCTAGATTTTAAGTTGGGTGGACGGTGCATCTCAATACTGTAGACTCAATGCACAATGAAGATAATGCATACATTCTATATTTTCATCACGTAAATATGTGAAATTCCGGTTGATGTAAATGTAAAGCTTTTATAAATCTCGACTTGCCAGCATGGAGTAGTCGACACATACCTTCCAAAATATACTAATTTCAAAAGAGCCTTGCACTGTCAAAAGGCGATAATGACTTAAAATATGTCTATATCATAATATCCTAGAAAATAAGCATAACATCTTTGTAAAAAATCAGCATGAAATCTAAATTAAAAATCAATATAATAACATAAGTTCAAAATCAGCATCCAAGTTTTAAAACAATAGCATAACATCCAAGTGAAAAAACCAGTGTAACATTCAAGTGAAGATACATGCAAGTAAAGATACCGGCGCCACCAGCAATTCGAGCTCCATTCAACCACGCACAGCGATTACTGGGCCTCCGTGACTAACGCTGATACCAGGTCAACACTTGAGTAATGACGACACATGCCTCGGCCGTTCCCCGTCTTCAAATGCTTAATTCTCCACAAACAGCTGTTGAGAACGGCGGCCAGCTACTTATTGACGTTCTCCCGTAACGTCAGAGAACATTAAAAGTCTCCACTTATGACATGAAGCTATACTTTCGAATTTTACTGTTACCTTTTCTTCATAAGGATTGAGACTTTTGTACGGCTGCGTGACACTTGTTCTTTTCTTTCCTCGGTTTATATTTGGTTTTAGGATTGCTATTGGGGTAATAAAATTGAAGGTAGAACGCGTTTCGTTTATTTCCATGTTTATGTGAAGGACTTTTTATATGAATGATTTGAAATTGGTTTTAAGAAGGTAATAGCAATAACAAAATCGAAAGTAAGAAAAATATCAAAAGAATTTATATACAGATATATCTATATGTGTGTGTGTGTGTGTGTGTGTGTGTGATTGCCGCGATGATCCAGTGGTTAGAGAACTGGACTCAGACCCTAATGGGTTTAATTCTCCGCCGCGGCAGTCGTAAAAATTCCTGCCCTCCGACTTCTGGCTCGAACCAGATCTCACGGCAAGAAAATAACATATCGCCTTGAGAAGTCAAAACGCAGATGTCATAAGGGAAGTCACC
>NC_061839.1:7453371-7455871 GCF_019202785.1 Penaeus chinensis
CGTGACATCAATTTCCCGCTATCTCAGCACAAATGTATAGAGACCTTGAGGAACTCATTGACCTCAGCATTTTTGACACTGATGGATTGGCCTGGGTTATGTGTTACTGTTCTCATAGTAATCTTCTCAAGTATCGCATGTCTTTGTATCTTGCGTCTTTTCGTCGTTGTTGATGTCCCTATCGTACAGAAAGACCTCCTCATCTTTATTTCGTCAGTTGCAAATTCTCACAGGACAAGGTTGCCGTGCATAGTGTGTTTGTATATAATCTCAGTCCTCCCAGTAAAGCAAGATTCCTTTCTCTTTGTCATTTTGTTGCGTTTCGATGCCATACGCGGTCAGTAACACTGTCATCTTTTAGGAATCTTACTCGCTGCCTAGCCAGCCACGCCGACTAACAATGTTACTCCTCAGCGTGCCCAAGACAGCTATACCTGCGTCACGGCCCTGCTGTTGTCCCTGTTAAACCCAAGGATGGACTTCCCTCAATAACCTCTCGCTCAGCCGCGACTCGCAAAAAGCTCCGCAATGGACATTTGTGTTAAACCTGAGGACGCACTTCTCTCAATAACTCCTCGCACATCCGCGACTAGGAATATCTTTCCTCTGGTTGTTTCTGTTAAGCCTGAGGACAGTTTTCCCTCATAACTCGCTCGCATATCCGAGGCCCGTGACGCCTCCACGACAGTAGTTGTTTTGAACCCTGAGGACGATCTTCCCTCAGCACGCGCATGTACGCATGCAGCTGATGCCGTACCCCTACATTTTTACAAGGACAACAGCGTTTTATAATCTGATCAGCGCAGTCCTTGAGATAATTTTTTTGCCTCCTTTCGTGGACTGTAAGGTGCTATGGTTGGCACGGCATTGAGGATTTCAGATAGAGTATGAGTGCGTTGGTCGCCCTACCCGCGCCACGAGGCAGGGGATGGTGTTGTCAACGTCAACGAAACCCCTGTTCATCTCAAGTATGCCACGGGAGTACCTGGCTGCGGGGTCACGCGTCTCCCGGTAGCTGAGCTCGACCTTCCCACGCCTGCTCGTGCCACTTATGTTACACATGCTCTTGGTCCGTCGACACCTGCAACCCTGGTTGTTTTGCATATATTGTTTGTTTTACCTGAGTCTGATGGTAGTATTTCTGTATTACGTTATTTTTTTCTGGTTTCTACAATGACTGTTGATTCCTGACTATCCCACGAGACAATTTGACAATGTCAACATAACACACAAGTCAATTGCAACAACGCTCTGACTGAGCTCATGGTCCACGAACATGCCAGCTCGACTTCTGACTCGGCACATTGCGCTCCTCTGGCCGTTTCCCTTGCTTACACACGACATTCTACCCTTTGTCTTCTCCCTCGATGTTACAAATATTTATCTTCCCTCCATGAATGTTAGTATGTTATCCACCTGTTTAATATATAGTTTTATCTCTATCAATTTTATTCCCTCATATAACACAACTTATGGTAGAAAAACCCACAGAGCTGAAGATGGAATCCAGGTGGATTCCGAAACTGTAGTCTCATTTTTAATAAATCTAGTTTTATATTGTGGGTTTTTCTACCATAGTATCAACACGGTAGAGTGTTTTCTCCTTTCAACACAACATATGTTTAGTGCTTTGTAGCGCACCGACTACGTAACTAACCGGCATCGACAAGTTCAGCACCTAATCACCATGTACTCGCCTTTATTGTCATTATTAAGCTGTTATCTCTGTTGTGCCTACATATGAGTTGTATACCTGTTTATTGCAGTCATACATCCCCGTGTATCCACATCTGAATTATATTGTGTTACTTTAGATTATTTATTTACTCCATTGAATTTTACACAATCTTGTATCATCACTATTTGGTTCCTGTTATTGCATTTATTACTATTCATATATATATATATATATATATATATATATATATATATTAGCTTAGGATTGTTTAGATAGTTGTGCCTTATCACTTCCTCTGACACATTCTGCGGCGGGGAACGCCGCGGTGGCGTGACCGAGCGATGTAAGACCCATTTCACATATGGCCTATTTCAACACACACCTAATACCTCCCCAGAGATGCTCACTAATGGATCTTGAGTGTTTCGTATAACCCTTATAGCTACAGGGCTCCCTTATAGCCACACATAGCAGACACCTTCCATTACATTACCATACGTATGACACCATTAACTTATAAATATATATTCAATATAATAACACTAACTTCTACATACCAAGCTTTTGCTCATCACGACAGCAAATGCGACATCCATAGGCCTTCCGCCTTGTGACGTTGACCTGTGCACACGATTACATCCTTCCCCTTCCACTTCCTAGTACACCGCAACCCTTGTCAATTTCCTAGCTTGACCTGTCTGTCGCCTACGAGCGATAGACAGACAGCCTACATCACGCTGACCGGACAGAACCTCCGTCTGTCAGTTGTATCATTCTCTCTCCACAATAAACTGGTGCAAGTAAACGAGTCTGATACACCTT
>NC_061839.1:7460871-7463371 GCF_019202785.1 Penaeus chinensis
TGATGTGTTATCTCATTAGACATATGGTAATGACATATCAAAATTACAAGAGTGTGGGATGATTACAACTGCAGCTACGGAAAAAGTCTCAAAACATATTGAAGGCACTACGCTTATTCAGAGAAAAGATACCCAACTTCCCCCACGCCAGGAGAATAGATTAAGCCAGAACCAAGGCGCTTAGACCTGGACCCCTTTCCCTCTAGAACCAAATTTGTATGAAGTTTCGACAATAACGAAATCATCTTTACACCGAGCTGTTTCAGAGGGATAGTACCATGTTTATAGCACTGGGGCTATTAGCTTACGATTTATGCCAAGTATGGCTTGGGCAAAAATTCAGTAATTATGCTCTCCTAAGACAGTGGCCACGCCTGAAGAAACTCCAGCATTAAGGTTAAGTATGAATATAAGTATTTTTGTTTTCACAAAAACACAGTTGCAATTACAGGTACTCAAAAAACACACAATTATAAATACAGGTACTAAAAAAAAATAATAATAATAATTGCACTTGTGCAATTTCTTGTCATACCAAAGCTGAAAACTATTTCAAATCGACACACAAGTGTGGATATGTAAACTGTGTAGCAATAAAAAAAAAATGTCATGCCTCCGCTAAATGGTTTTCAATATTTTCAAAATCTCCCCCTTCCCCTTTGGATGTCACGGTCCCTGTGCACCCCATCCTCAAATACTATATTTTACTGGCATAGTTAACATATGTAAAAACAATAATACAGAAAGGATATACACTTATCTTCATTAGCGTGATATTTGCGCTCGTTCAGATGTACAAAGTTACTCATATTCCACCATAATTCATATTGTTCGAATGTAATATCTTTATTAAGTCTCCCCCCCCCCCCCTCGGCAGCCCTTCGTCCCCCCTAGGGGAAGGCAGTTGTTTCCCTACAGGTTGGAAACCACTGCCTTCCGTAAACCAATTTCTTCAAAACTGGAATAACCCTTCAACCATGTACTCCTCCATCCGCCATCGGTGTGTGATATGTCTGTGTGACATTATCATGGCAATCTCATACAGTATATTTTGATGTAAACGTCATTTTGTCAGTATCTAGCAAAGTCGTCTAATGGCAGCATTAACACCTTGGCTCCCTCCAGCTGGTCGTGGCGGCGGCGATGGCCGTGGCCACTACCCGCGCCTGGCCCATTTCGCCTCTGGGGGACTATCTGCGAGGTAAGTCACTTCCCATTTTCTTTGGTTGTTATTTTCATGGTTATTTGTAGGATTTACATTGGTGACTAATTATCCCGTTTTCTTTTACTATTATTTTCTTTATTATTTTTGTATATACCGAGATGACTAATGTAAACATCTCCCTCTCTTCCCATTCCCATCCCTTAACCGCTTTCACTCTCGCTTTCCTTCTTCCTCCCTATCTCTCTCTTCTTCTTCCTCCTCACCCCTTGCTGTCCCATTCACCCTCCTCCCCTTCCTTCCTTTGTGATAACAACCCTTTCCACTGTCGCAGGAGAAATAGAAAATCAGAATGTTACTTGCGGGGACGACGTCAAATTTTGGGTTCATAAAGATTCAATTAAACTAAACTTCCTCGGCTCGACCTCCCACCTTGGTATCCCCCCCAGCTGCTCCGTCAAAATTCGCATCGATGTGGACGTAAGTGACACAAGTTACTAGTTCATGATAACGAGGTTGGGGAAAGCAACTCTGTGTGTGTGTGTGTGTTTTGATGATAATAATAATAATAAGACAGTAATAATGATAATGATAATAATAATAAGACAGTAATAATGATAATGATAATAATAATCATAATAATAATGATAATGATAATGATAATAATGATGATAATAATAATTATGATAGTAATAATAATAATTATAATAATGATTATAACAAAATAAACAATATAAATGATAGATAATAGATAATAATAATATGTAATAATAATAATGATAATGGTAATAATAATAATAATGATAATAATAATAATAATATGTAATAATAATAATGATAATGGTAATAATAATAATAATGATAATAATAATAACAAGAAGTACTGATAATAGTTTAATAACAAAAACATCAATATTTGGCGGCAAATAGCGCTCAAGAATCCCACACCTCACGAAAGGGATTTTTAAAGGGGACCCAAAATTCCCCCAAATCCGAACGTCAAGACATCGAGATAACCACATAAACTTCCCTTCCTCCCCCTCCCTCCCCCCCCCCCCCACCACCTCGCCTTCATTTTTCCAGGACCTAAGTCTTGAGAAATACGGTCTGCGGTTCACGGGGGTTTTCGACTTCAAAGACCAACTCAATGTCAACGAGGAGTGTTCCTCTTCCAGCCTAACAATCACCGACATGGATGATGAGCAGGACGAAACGGGAACAAAGACTGTGTAAGGGAAAGATAATCGGTTGTGCGTGTGCGTGTTTGTGTTTGTGTGTGTGTGTGTGTGTGTTTGTGTGTGTGTGTGTGTGTGTGTATGTGTGTGTGTGTGTGTGCGC
>NC_061839.1:7465871-7468371 GCF_019202785.1 Penaeus chinensis
ACCCACAGAATATCTCGGACACGTTTCGGTATTTGATGTACTGCTAAAAAGGCACATAAACATTTGATGTGCCTTTATCTAAGAGTCTTATGGCGTCCTAATCGTATATGCAAAACTTGTAACGCTCATATTACCCGGGAACAGGCGTATCTGAAAACATGATATATTGAATGTGACCGCGAGGAGTTTGGTGAGGAGAGAACCTTTTGACAATAATGATAATGAAAAGGACAGTATCGGTGATTATGAAGACTTGATATGATAACAATGATGGTAAAGGTGATGATGGATAATAACAGTGACGTATTAACGCAGCTAAAAGTAAGAAGTAATATCACTCTAATAGCACTAATCATTATAATTGTTTGTTATAAAGTGTCATTACGGCAATTGTAACAATAACAACAATGACTGTAATACAACAATAATTATGTTACAGCAGCATAAAGAAAAAACATAATATGGGAATAAGAAAGTCAATGATAATAACATCAAAATGTGATTATAATGTCAATAATAATTATATATACATATATATACATATATATATATACAGACAGCTATAAAGATATATATATGATATAAAGATATAGATATAATATAAATATATAGATACAGATATAAATATATTGATACAGATATATAATACATATATAAATATATATATATATATAGATAGATAGATAGATATGTATCATATATATACATACATATATATGTGTGTGTGTGTGTGTATGTGTGTGTATGTTTTTATATATGTATGTACATGTCTGTGTGTGTATGTGTGTGTGTATGTATATATGTATATATATATATATATATATATACATATATATATACATATATGTATATACATATAAGTATTTATTTTGATAAGTGCATACAGCTCCATAAATGTTTTTTAAATCAATAAATATGTTTTAGTCTGTAAAGCCATTATCAATAATAATGAGAGTACATGTCAATATTAATCATTTTAACTTCTCCAGCCTTTGTAAAATCACACAAGCTGTTAACATCTCACCATTAATACTCATTATTTCTTTATATTAACCAGGGCGAAGAGATAACACTTCGTTTTCTAGATTTCGATCTCTATCCGAAAAAATGCAACGACTTACTTGAGATCCAGACTTTGCAAGGCGAACGCGACGTCTATTGCGCATCGAAAATGATGGGCAAAGTCATGAAGTGAGTTTAAGGCAACATGGTCTTGTGATTGCTTGTTTTGACAATCGTTGTCTAGTTTGGGTATACGTGAACATGATGTAGGTTAGGTGATATTTCTATAACAAAATAGGTAAACTGTTTCAGGCTTTGTAAACAGTGGATTGTCACAGATGATACTACTGAATTTTTGTTGCATGTTTAATGTTCTTTATTTAGCAGTATTATTAATTTTTGATTCCCACTTTTCCAGATACAATGGGCCAATTTATATGAAATTCCGGTCTTCGAAACGTCGGGCGAATGTGAATAAAGGATTTAACTGCAAAGTTTCTATTAAGTCTTCAAAGAAGAGTTTGCCAAATATGTTATCAAAGTTTTATGAAGAGTAAAATATCCTAATCTTACTCTTTGTAAAACACATTTCAAGGACTTCAAATGACACACTCAAAAGTACTAGACACACTACTCCATCATGCATTCATTATCCAACAATAAAATAAGCACTGAACAAAATTACAAGATACAAGTACACATAAAAGAATAACATAGCAAAAAAAGAAGAAAAAAAAGAAAATAGAATAATGTCATTTTCATTAGTTAATCATATTTAGTCAAATATTTACAAGCACTTTTTTCTTTAGTTTTCGACTCACCTTTGTTTTGAACGTGTTAGAGAAATATAATCTCATTGTGAAAAAGATGCTTTAGGACGTAATGTTTATCCTGAATTCATTGGAATGATGCAACCCCATCTCTGTGTAACTAGCAATGGCACATCCTTGGAGCATTGTAACCTAAGTGAAAGCAATAAAATTTCTAAATTGGCCATAACATGTCCTTAGTGGCAATTTTCGTTTACTTCACCTTAATACAGATGAGGATTTGGATTACTACTGTACACAGATCATCACAGTGAAGCCGTACTGTGGTATTTCTCTAATAAGAGTCTCCTAATGCCGCTGGGAAAATGCGATGTTCCCTGCAGTATTGTTTTATGAAATAGATAGCTCCAGAAGTGCTCAGCAACCAAGGAGTCAATTAGGCGCCTGATTTTTCCCTTCCTTGAGTTTGGGGAATCTTTTTCTAATTCTCTCAATATCTAAGCTTTTTGTATTAACTTTGTGAACATTACAGTGACATTAATGACTTTAGGAATATTAGTATTATTAACAATGCTAATAGCAATATGAAATTGAATAACATATTTCCAAAAATCAAAGAAAGGGGTAAAAAGGTGGGATAGTTTAGCCTAATGACAGACTTCTTGATGACTGTCAGGTGTAAACACAATGAAGAAATCAATTCACTATGGGTGTAGCATGTGCGTACA
>NC_061839.1:7473371-7480871 GCF_019202785.1 Penaeus chinensis
GCATGAAATATTACAAAATCCATCAATGAAGGGTTAATCTTGTAACTGAATTTCTATATTTTTTTTAGCTTTATAACTCAAAAGGAAAGGAAACCTTTGGAATTAATTAAACTATACAATAACCTTATGCAACCAGAAAGAGCAACTCTTACATTTGGCACAACAGCTCTACTTCCTGAGAAATCTTTTTCATGATGAAACTAGGCAGGCCAGATAAAACCCCTCTCTTTGTGGCATAGGTTGACATCTTACTGGAAAGGGTCATGCAGAATAATACTCTTAATTAATGCATCTACACACCATAGCAGTAAACCTTATTTCAAATACTGATTTGCATAAGATAACATGCTTCTATCTGTAACAAAGGCCAGGCATTTCAGAATATCAGACTCGAATATCATAACTTGCAATATGCATACACTAACAAAATTCTTCAAGCTTAAAATTAAAATAAGTGGAAATGAACATAGTCTTACAGCTTCCTATGTACTGCAATATCCTATATGAAAAGGAAATGGTACAACAGACTTTGGGAGTAAAATATAGAAGAAAATGTTATTGATCCTTTCATTGAAAAAAATTAACATCACTTATCCAGATTACAGTACTTGCATTTATAAAACCATATCTCCAGCTAATGTAAAACTTTATCTAAGCTATAATTTTTTCCTTGATAAATAATTCACACAATATCTATACATTTGGGTAAGAAACTGAAGCTAATAACAATTTTTCTATACTAATCTTCTGGAAATAAATTTCTATAAAACTATACTGTCAGTCTGGAAAGATTTACTCTTCTTGGCCTGTCTCAATACTTTTATTTTCATCTATTTAAGTATTTTTTTGTCTTAAATACTCCTTGGAAAATCCTAAATTTCCAGACACATCTTTAAAAGGTAAATTATTTGAGGTTTCCCATACATACCACAGACATATTAAAGGAACAAAGTTTTGTTTTTGTGTGTGTGTTTTGCTTCTTCAGTAATATGAACAGCAGCAGGTACTGGTGTGACTACCTCTAAAGAGTTTTTAAATTAAATTGCTTTGTTTTCCCTTAGGCAACTCATGTGTATGACGTTCATTTGGTCTGTAAGATCTTTTATCACTAACCTTGCCTACAGTACTTATCTAATCTTATTTTACAAATGTATCCTGTACTAAATTAGATACAAGTGAAATATCCATATGAACTGATATTCAAAAGGTCATCAGCTATATAATGGTTAATAAAGAATACAATATGCCTAAGTAGGAAAAGTTCACTTTCTTCATGCTAGTATATTTCAACTTGCTCAGGACATCAGACACACAGACATACATACTATACAAATAGAGACAGAAAATATATAAAAGACTCAGATGATAAGACATACTAAGACCCATTATCTTGTAAGATCTAAAAAGCTTTATTAAATGCATGTAACACTATGCTAAAATCTGATTCATTTCATGATTCGTACTTTGTGTTTTTAATAAGCCTATATGGCAGCACTTCTCTATGTTGATGGAAATGAAACAAAAAATAAATACAATGAAAATAGTAATAATTCTTTAAAGTATGGAAATGTTTATTGATATAAAAAATGGCATAATTAATGTTAATAACTTTGGGACATACTAGAAAATTACATTAAATTGCAAATTAAAGTATAGCCTTAGTAGCAGCAGAAACAAATATTACTAAATATGTTTTTATTAATCTTTGGTAATATTCAAAATCAAAGAGATATCGAAATCATAATCAACGTTAATTTCTAGCAGAATCAAATGAAATCTGTATAACTCACTATCTTTCTACAGATATTGCTTTTAAGATTTTTTTTTTTTTTTATGTATCTTGCAGAAAAATAATACTGTAGGGAAATGTCATGGAACTAGTGAGATTCCCTTACCTCTAAAAATCTACAATAGTTTCAGCATAGTGTAACAGCTTCTTGATGAACACTCTGGATACTGAAGAAAGTAGTCCAGTCTTCTCTTACAAAAGCACAGATAGTAACAATCTTCCCAGATCTCACATATCATTTGTTTCATCCTGCCCACATCACAAATGTATAAAAGTGGCTCCACATATTAGTCTTTTACCTCAGGTTCACTGCTTTACATCAAAGGCCTTGAGGAAGAGCCTTTCCCCTATTTCCACATTCACTCCTATAAGCTACTCTAACCCTCTCTTTGCCTGCTACTACCATAACCAATACCCATTTACATTGATCCAATCCCTTATTTCCTACCAGCTCATCCAGCTTCTCAGTCAATTTGGCAAAACCTCACATGGAAGACACAGGGATCTCATGGTCACATGACTAATCCCTAACTAGGCACCAGCATTGATACTACTTCATACTTCTGTGTTGTTCCTTACTTCTAAAACTGTTGATTAGACTACTCATTTTCATATTCTTCCTTCCTTATAATTTTTGGGTGTTAAAAAAATTCATATAGACTTATAAAATTGACACATGAAATTCATATCTTCCTTGTAATGAACAAAACCTCATGATTTTTGCAACATTTTCTAATTCTGCATACATATGATTGGGTCAGTGTGGGTATGAGTGTGGGAATGAGTGTGGGTATGTGTGGGTAGTGTGTAGGTGTGGGTACAAGTCTGGGTAGGAAGAGGAAGAGGAAGAGGAAGAGGAAGAGGAAGAGGAAGAGGAAGAGGAAGAGGAAGAGGAAGAGGAAGAGGAAGAGGAAGAGGAAGAGGAAGAGGAAGAGGAAGAGGAAGAGGAAGAGGAAGAGAAAGAGGATCTGAAATCTTCATGCATAGAGAGATAAGAACTGGAAAGGCAGGGAGTGAGGGATATGGGAGCTGGGGGGATTACAAAGGAAGGTAAGATGGGTTGGGGGGGGAGAGATAGAGATAGATAGATATATATATATATATATATATATATATATATATATATATATATATATATCGAGAGAGAGAGAGAGAGAGAGAGAGAGAGAGAGAGAGAGAGAGAGAGAGAGAGAGAGAGAGAGAGAGAGAGAGAGAGAGAGAGAGAGAGAGAGAGAGAGAGAGGGGGAGAGAGGGAAAGAGGGAAAGAGGGAGAGAGGGAGAGAGGGAGAGAGGGAGAGAGGGAGAGAGGGAGAGAGGGAGAGAGGGAGAGAGGGAGAGAGGGAGAGAGGGAGAGAGGGAGAGAGGGAGAGAGGGAGAGAGGGAGAGAGGGAGAGAGGGGGAGAAGGAGAGGGGGAGAAGGAGAAGGAGAGGGAGAGGGAAAGGGAGAGGGAGAGGGAGAGGGAGAGAGGGGGGGACCATTCAACAAATGTACTTCACCTTCACTTATGAATGAGTCATATGAAAAACAAGAAAAAAAAAAAACACATAAAAAGCATAAGTCATGAATATTTGGACATAAAAACTAATAAAAAAAAGAGGGGGAAAAGCATTACTACAAATATTCACACAGCTTTAAATATCTCTGGTTTTAATCGTAGTAAAGGTCGACAGTGATTCCATCAAGGTTGACTTTGCTGGTCATTATGTGTGAGAGCATACACCTGCTGGGTAAGTATCACGTTCCTGTGCCGCAGGACTTGGAGTAGGTCAGCCTGTCGCTCCAACACCCATTCTAAGTTGCTAGGACCCCTGTTGAAGAAAAAGAAGGAAGTTACTGCTGTAATGCAAAAGGAAAATTCAGAGATAAAAGAAATCAATCAATAAGCATACATTTAGCATCTTTCTTACTATCTATTATCATCATCATCCCTGTTCTTGTCATCATCCTCATTGTTGTGATCACCATTACTGTTACAGTAAAAATCATAAAAGTAATCACAATAATGATACAAAATCACACTTACCTCACTCCCACATAGGAATCAGGACGGGTAAATCTGAGAGCCACATCTTCTGCCAGGGTGTCGGGAGGTAGTCCAGCAAGGTTGAAGCGAACAACTTCCACTGAGACAGAATAAAAAAAGATGAAAGAGATTAGAAAAAAATAACACTCCATAATAAATATCACTTTTGAAACTTTGCAATAAGTTTCAGTGTAAGTGCTACTCTTTATTTAATCAGACATTTTATTATTTTACTTACACTAGCAATGCAAAACAAATCATATATGATTTATGAATAACACAATACCTAAAAAAAAAGACATGAAAACAAAGACATACCTATGTGTTTGATGACAAAGGGGATTGCACAAAAAATCTCTAGGATAAAAATCACTTGCTGATAGTTCACAGGGGTCAGTCCAAGATTCAAACTACAAGTGTCTGAGCTTCCACCCAGACAATAGTCTTTTACAACACAACCAATGACAATCAAGATGACATTTCCTGTGAATATAAAGAAAAGAAAGGAAATGAATATAATGGTTAAGGAATACAATGAATCAGATAATATCAATAACATCTGAAAAAAAACTAAACAAAGTTACTGATATGATTTGTGGACGTTTGAAGGAAATATGGCAGGGGTATGATGAGGCCAACAATGCAGTTAGAAGAAGATACTTGAGCAAAAGGAGTGAAAAAAGGAAGTAGTATGTGGTGTCTTGAGAGTTGAAAATGTTTATAAGGTACTGAGAGCCTCTAAAAAGCTAATTAGGGGAGGCACTGTAATTACTGATATGAAATCTGATTTTATTAGACAGATGCCTCTTCTTCTTTTAAGAGATTGTTGAAAGGGAAATATCTATCAAAGAAAGGTCTTTACTTTGCTTTTGTGGATTTTGAAAAAAAAAAATGATACAGGTTTTCAATAGGTGTGGATAGCAATGGGATAAGTTAAGTGAAGATCTTTGATCCTTAAATGGAAGCCACTTGGCCCTAGGAGATGAATTATAAATTTATCAATTGGGGAGGAATTAATCAAGACTTGAAAGGAAGTACTCTGTATGTTGTGGATCTTTATAAAGGTAATAGCAAATGAACATTCATTGATTTTCTTGATTACTTGCTCTATGCAAAAAACACTAAACTTTCCAGACAATATGAAATGAAAGGATTTTATCACACTTTAATTATGATGATAATACAATGAAATAATTAGCTGATTATATCTTAAACTGGGGAGGAATGGGAAAGCCTGGAACTGGAAGGGAAGGGATATGACCTGAGACAAGGCAAGGAAGGTATGCAGCACAAGTCAGGGTAAATGGTTCATACTGTGATGAATCTGAAATATGGAGTATGGCTTCAAAGAAAATGGGTTCAAGCTGAATTTGAATACAAACACTAGTCACGGTCAGTAGAGACGGAAAGGATGCTCCATTCAAGAGTGGTAAGTGTCCATGGGGGCTTTGATTTATTGTAATGTATATAAGCTCTACTTCTTTTACCCAGCTTAGCACTGGATTAACCCCTTGCTGACGGGTACGACGGGTAGACACGTGCTATGCCCACTGTTAGTACTTGTTTGATTGTTTTTACACATAAATCTATACTTATACTAAGTCACCAATCAGCCAGTTACGAGTACTGCCAGTCTCGCCCGTTCACCCTTTTCTTTGATTTTCAAAATATTTTACGTTACCTTATTTTGCTGTTATTAATGTTAAAAAACATTATAATAATTATAATGTTTATAATAACAATAACATCATCAATTATCATAGCACTAGTAAAAATTACGTTATTCCTGCCAATTCAAATCACGTATGGTCACAAGGTCTACTAATTGACTCTTTTGTGGCAGAGCCATCTATGGGCAAATATTTCACAAAAAAATATAGAAAATAGGCACAGCATTTTCCCAATTTTTTGTTCATTTTCCCTGGCGGCATTGGGTTATTATGACAGTGAGACCAGTAGTAGGTTCAAAAGAATCTAAGTGCAAAAGCTATCCTATGCACTTGCAAGGAAAGAATGGACAATGGGTCTGTTGAGGCCATAAAATGATTTTGCTCCCTAGAAGTTACAACTCCTGCAGATGGTGAATGGAGGATAACTGATTACTTATGATGATGATGGTGAGGAGGAGGATGGAAAAGAAATATTTTATTCAAAGTATATGATATGAAATACTTAATGAACTCTCAATCACTATAAATCTAAATATAAATCATGCAGGACTAGTTGGAAATTATACAAATAATACTGACTAATCACAGTGTCCTGTGCCACAGGCAACAGGAACATAGCAGTTCTATATTTCTCACCTGTCATTCAATAAACTGAGATTTATGGCAAGAGTGACTATAAATGAAATCCCAACCATTTCAAGCCATATCTTCAAAAACAGAGTACTCTTATCACTAGTGCCATCACCTCACCTCCACTCAAAATGTAAAAAGTGACTCTGTGTAGATATCGGGTTGCATTGTAGAAATCATGATAGCCAAGGATTCTCGACTTCTTATGTTCTGCTTTTACATACCAAGTAAGAACCTGAAAAACAAATATTTCTTAAGGAATGATAAAAATTATGAAGGTATGTATGTCCAAAGGGGGCCTCAGAGCAATTGCCTGGCGATACTTATATTAAATGTTCTGTCAATCAATACCTTCATCTATAACATAAGCATAGACATATGCACATTAATGCAGTATATCTCAGAATTGTAGTGTATTAACATGAAGATATTGATGCTTATGTTATAGATAAAAGATAAAATTAACAACACATTTAATAAACAAAATTGGTCTGACCCCCTTCAAATGCACATACTAACATACACAAAAAACAAACAAATATTTCTTGAAGAATGGTAAACTTTATATGATAGGAATTTTTATTCACAATCCAACGAAGCTAAACTTAACTGAAAGGTACTAACATCTTTTAAACATGAAAATTGTAAAGACAGATTCAATACAACCACAATAAAAATCATTAGATAACTTGAATCAATTCCAATTATTTCCATGCACTTTAAATATGTTCAAACTTCCTACATATCTCTCATACAATAAGGAAGGAAAAAATTGTATTTCAAAAGTAAGAACAGGACTGACTGACATGCTAGATTCCCTCATCCCTCTAGTATAGCTCTGCTTTTGCTTTGCATTCTCTGTTTGACAGGTTCACTCACTCCTGCTCTTCCCATTAGTTAATAGTTGCATGTTTGATCACACGTTTTGTGATGCCATCCAGAGCAGCTATATATCCACTATGATTTTATTTGTCTGAGCCATAGTCTTTTCATCACAGTCTTCCCTTGTGAGCACAACTGTATATCTTTCATATCTGTATTTCAAACTGTGGCACTTGTGGTACATATGACAGCAAAGCCCATCTCTATTTTGTGCCAGTGCATCCCTCTACATGATGAGTCCTTATTAGGCAGACTAACTCCTGGCTATTCCATATCAGTGTAATACTCTTCTCTTGTACCAGTTACATTGGGTTCTAGATTCAGAATTAGTACTCAAGAATTACATCTACACTGCCTGTGATTTTGCCTCACCTATCTTGACTCAAATTGGAGAGTACATGCCTCACCCAGTGCTATTACCTTGGCTCTACCCTTCTGTCGAGGATAGCAGTTTTAGCAATATATAGCTTGTTTTCTGTTCCACCCACTGATACAGGATGTGTAC
>NC_061839.1:7485871-7513371 GCF_019202785.1 Penaeus chinensis
ACTGACTGACTGACTGACTGACTGACTGACTGACTGACTGACTGACTGACTGACTGACTGACTGACTGACTGACTGACTGACTGACTGACTGACTGACTGACTGACTGACTGACTGACTGACTGACTGACTGACTGACTGACTGACTGACTGACTGACTGACTGACTGACTGACTGACTGACTGACTGACTGACTGACTGACTGACTGTGTGAGTAAGTATTGAGTGAATGAGGGAGTGGTGACTGAGTATTAAAGTCAATTGTCGATGTGTGCATTGAATGTCTCATCATTCAACATATGGAAATCATTGCTCACCATAAGCACACGGAAAGCACAAATTCTAATCATTCACATCTAACAACGAAATAAACATGAGAATGGTAAATCTGACACCCCCGATGTTGCACTGGTAATCATCAGAAAGAATCGCTTGCATATCAAATTCCGCCCACCCATTAAGATGCGGGAATCATGCCCCTGACTTTAATTAAAGGGCGCTTGTCACTTCCTTGCCACTTACGTACTTATGAAAGCAGGACATTGCCACCAGCCTCCGATCAACAAGTGACCAAAGTGCGATCTCTCTTGGCAACAAAGAACAAAAAAAGATAACTAATAAATGACAAGAGCAGCATCAAAACAAACACTAAACAATCGAGATCGTTGAGTCAGCTGATTTCTTTTATTTTGTGCATTATTATTTTCACAGAGTTAATTTAGCGCTATAAAGTAAGCTCAGACTTTTATACGATGTTTTCAAACTTCAAAAAATATCAAATATGTAAATAATTTGCACAATGTATAATGAAATTACAAATTCCATAAAAAGTAATAAAAAGATATTTGCAATTAAAATACAACAAAACTAATATCTAAACAATACAAGGATCTAAACAAGATATATTTGACAAATAAAATGTTGAACCGAAAGACATTAAAATCGACGAGCGAAAGGAACCGCCGCCTCAGTCCACACAGTCAACACACACAAACACAAGGGTCTTTTCCTTTCCACGCTCCCTCCGAATCATGGCTGTCGGGAAGAATAAGGGCCTGAACAAATCGGGCAAAAAGGGATCCAAGAAGAGGGTGTAAGTTGATATATGTGGATTCATGTTGGAGTCAAGGTGTCGTTCTTTAAAGTGAATATGTGTTATTAGCCGAGGATTATGGAATTTTGGAGATGAATGCCGATGAAAATATAATAGTCCCGTGGGGTGTTCCCGGGCTCGGCGATATGTTGTTGATCGGAGCATGTCCATGTGTAAACAAAATCCTCACCAGTGCTTTTTCTCAATGATTTACACTAAAGTTACATGGAACATAACTTGAGATCAAATTTAGTTTAGCTGTTTTTATTCAGCGTCATTAAATAAAACTGTAAATTCCAAAATCCCTTAGTACCGGGTACCTCGAGTTTTTTTGTAAAGTTCAGAATCGCTCTGCAGCTTATTCGACAAACTCCCTCTAATGAATTCCGTCTTCGTCTTGCAGTGTCGACCCCTTCACCCGCAAGGACTGGTACGATGTGAAGTCCCCGGCGCTCTTCACCAACAGGAATGTGGGCAAGACTCTCGTCAACAGGACTCAGGGCACGAGTGAGTGGATGGAATTTGGTTGTTTCGCTTTACTATTAAGTGTTAAGAGTTGAACGCATGTTTAGTTCAAAGGAGGAGTAGGGGGTTGAGGACATGGGAGAATTCCTAGACGTTTATTTTATGACAGTTGGCAAAAGTTAGTACACAGGCAGTTAGTCTCTGGAGTTGATGTGCGTTTGATAATTGAGCATGTATACAAAGCAAACCCACCTGTCTACGATGTGTGTTACTCCTGCCAATAAACTTGGCGAGACTTAAAGATCCACAATCGTCGCCTCGTTAACCAAAAACCCCAAACCACGGGCTTACCCTAGACCCCATCGCCAGACAAAACAATTGTAGCAGCCCATATTCATTTCGGATTGTATTTGTCTGCCTGCGCAAATGTGTATCCAGTTTCCCCACACTAGGAAATATTAGTAATGATAAGGAGTTGTGGTTATGAAGTATCTGCTTAAAATAGACGGGTAGATTGTGCAAAAGTAATTATAGATGTTTATTACTAAACCAGGCCTACATATCAACTATGCTGGATGTTGGTGTCTTAACTTTCCTCTGTAATTTAGCACATTTGCATTAATAGTGAGGTTTGAATTATAATTTTATAGTTATTGTTACTGATTCACTACTGTTTTAAGGAGCTTGAAAATTAGTCTTGAGTAACAGGTACATATGCAGCAGCCTCATATTTACTGGGGAATGACAAAAATATCCTTCACATTACCTCTCATTAAGTCCACAATACCCTCACACAGCCAGAGTATAAAGTTTTCTGTAAGTAGTCACAGTGCTAAGAAAGGGTGGTATGTGGGGGAGGGGGATGTTTGGCCTCATGTCAGGGAATAAATAGAAGATAGGAAAGATTGAATTTTGGTTTTGCATGATACCCAGGTATCGGACTAAACATCTGGAGGGTACTTCTCTCTCGGCAATAAATTTCGTAGTTTCACACGGCCATCCAATTGTGCAGTTATTTCTTGTTTCAACTTAGCTTGTAATATGCATGAATCTGTTGCTGTTTTCCATTGCAAATGATATAGGTGAAAGTATTGGTTCATCACTATGAAGTGACCACACCAATCAAAGGCTGTCCCAATTACTTAAGCCACTCCTGGGAATGTGTCGTCCCACCCAGGGAGCTACCCCCCCCCCCCCCCAACCCAACCTAATCACTGCTTTTCCTTATTGGAGACTCTACCCCCAATACTCCTACCTAATCACCAAGGACTCGGTCTGTTGAACACTTGTTGCAACAGATTTTCTCCATTTCCTTCCTCTGTGATAATTGATGTAAAAGTATTTGCAAGAGGATAAACATATGAAAGTTCTTTTCTTTCGTTAAATTACTTATTATACTCAATTTATATTGTGCTCTATGGCTTTGAGTATTGTTGGCTTTAGTTTTACCATCTTAATTTTCCCAGACTTATTGGTTCTACAGAAATGTGATGCTCTGTTTATTACACATGTCTAATGCCAGACATTAATAGAACTCACCAATCTGGGGATTTAATTTTCTTAAATGATTCCTAGGTGGTGGTCTCTAATGGCAAAATGGGATGTGATATGGTAGATCAGTTTAGATTGTTTTCTGCTAAGCCACACCTTGCTGCATCATAACAAACCACTCAATCTGTGGAGTCTGTCTGTACACAGTGGCTACGAACCAGGCTTTTGGCTTGATGTAGCGAACTCCCACATTCAAAGTCAACTCGTTGCCATTATCTCCAGAGCATAGTTCATTTATTTTCTTCACCTGGCATAAAGAGGTTAAAAGGTTGTTGTTGTAATTTGGCTTGAAGTGTTAATAATTTAAGGGTACAGATGGCTCCCCCATATAGGGACTAAAGGTAGGAAAGTTAAGATTTCAATTTCTAGGTTAGCATGATAGTCAGGTAACCAATACCAGTTAAGCTCTATCTGGCCACAGCAGCAATAATAGATTAATACGTTACAGTATGGGTCGACTAGCTGGAGGTGTAAGTCCATAACTCCACATTACAAAATATATTTAATAATCTTAGTTGTTGAGACAGTGCACTGCCCAAGTGGATGATTAATATGGGGGGCTCCATTCCCAACCTCCCTGGGAAACCGTTTTCACCTCGGTATGCTCAGCGTAATAAGAGCTGAAACTCGGGAGTGCTAAGTGAATTTGTGCTTCCAGCGCCTTTTTATCTTTGTCAGATGGTTGTTTCTTGTACATTCTTGATTGCAACATTTTCTCTTTACAAGAGGGATTTTGGAATTAGATATCATTGATATACACTTATTAAATAATTATAGAAAAGACCATTTTCATTTACTTTTAGAATATCAACAGTTTTAAAGAAAAACATTCTTTACAGTACGGACACATTTTCAGCCCTAACAGCATGTCACAAAATTAATTCAACCATTTAAGGTGCTGTAACTGGACCTGCTCTTCAGGCACTGCACATGGGGAGGGTTGATGTGGGGCTTTTCCACCAACATTCCCTAAGAAACATTGTCTTCACCTTGGTATGCACAGCAAGTAGTAGTCCAATCCCCATGCACTGGCTGGACTTAGGCTCTAATCAGGGTTTTCCACAATCTTTATAATTAGCTGTGGAGTTGCCATTCATATCTACAAATTATTTCTTGTAGCAGGGAACAACTCCTCTCCTGCAAGAATATCATCTTCAAAAAGCCCTAGCTTATTGTATCCATACTGTAAAGATTAACTGAAATCTTTATATTCTCTAAGTGTTGCAATTAATTGCAAAACAAGTTTTAAGATTAAGTACAGTCATGGTATACCTATAATAAGTATTGAGATATTGTGCCGCAGATCAACTGGCATTCAGTTGTGGGGTTGGGGGTCTTGTGGTAGAGTGCGAGTTTAGGATAGGGTTTGTGTCTTTAAGTTTGAGAGGCCTACATCTTCGATGGCTGCAGTGCTGTTGTAAACTTTTACAGAATTATAATATTAATATATTCTATTGATACTTGGCATGGTAATTGGGATAGGTATACCTAGTGGTATAACAAAGATTGACCTGATGCTCTTGTGGAGAAGGGATGTAAAGAGCATGGGCTCTCATCTTTTTTACAATGTAGCTGTGACGTATAGTGTTCAACCATGATTACCTAGAACCTTTAATATACATTTGTGCAAATTGTGTATAAACAGTCCTAGATTAAGGTGTTCCTTCAGTAGCCAGCATAGAGAGGTAGGGATACTAGGTGTAAAAGTATAAATGAACTTTTTTTTTTTTTTTTGTAATTATTAGGGGTCAACACCCTTCAGATGATGAAACCCTTTCTGGAATGCAAAATCACAGCAAATTGGATCCTAAGCAAATTTGACTGATATCACAACCCATCATATGTGGAGGTTCTAGATGGTTAACCTTCCTTGCCACACATTCATTAAGTAAATGTTTTAGTTGAGACTTGGCTCCATACTATCATAAGATATTTAAATTTGATATTTTCTAGAACCAGTCTACATTTTAAACTATCAAATTTGGTATTGGATTTCCATTGATGTCTATTAACTCAGGCTATTGCGTACAATAAAGGCTGCTTACCTCGCCCTCACCTTGATCATGACCTCCCTCACAAGATCCATAATTGAGATGTCCTGTTTCTATTATGCCATTCAGGCTTGGGTGATGGTTTTGCACTCCTGGCAAGTGGTTGTGAAGATTACACCTTTCCCCCTGTATGAGGGCTTTTAGGGTTCAGAGCCTCAGAATCATATATGAAATTACTGCACAATCTAACTCCACCATGATTATCTAGAGGTAATGCCATTATTTCATGTGTATGAAAAAAGCATATTTACATGGGTGATAAAGGCTGAAAATCACAACTTGTCTAGTAATTTGATAAACTAGGTTGTCTTAATTATTATATTTTGAAAGATTGTTGGATGTAAATGGCACATCTTACTAAAGTTAAGAATTTTTCATGGTCTTCATTATTTGCTAATGATGCAAACATTTGTTTGGGTTTTAAACATTAGAAAATACATATTTTCATATAAATACCATAATAGCTTTACTGGGTATATCTGCTTGGCATTACTTGATGCCAACAAACTACAAAGTGTAAAGGCAGTACTGTCAGTAGTGAATGACTGACTGTCAGGCTATGGCAATACATAAATAAAACATGGCAGAGATCTTGCTGGCAGAAAGTCTACATTATGTCCCATATTGGTTTTAAATAACCACTGGTGCAGAATCACCAGCTAACAAAGGATAAACAAATAACTTGTATTCACCAGAATGCTCTGTTTGCTTAAGATTAGGGGGGGGGAAATCTTGAGTAGGGGTTGCAAGACTTTTTACTCTGAAAAAAATTGTATTGAATTATCCTTACAAAGTGTAAGATAAAAAATAGAATTACAAACATGCTATTGTCATCTTTCAAGGTCAAGGAATAGGTAAACACTTAGATTAAGTAGGCCAAGAGATTGACTCCTTGATGGCTAAACATGTGTTTATAGAATTTTTAAGTAGCTGAGAACAGATGTACCTAAAGAAAATGGGTTAATTCACTTTGAGCATTTTGCTTGTTTTTGTTTTAAGTCTTTCCATCCTTGAATTCATTTCAAGCAGAACTAACCAAGTTTTATTATATTTTAGAAATTGCCTCTGAGGGTCTGAAGAGTCGTGTGTTTGAGGTCTCCCTGGCTGATCTCCAGAATGAGACTGATGCTGAGAGGAGTTTCCGCAAGTTCCGCCTCATCGCTGAAGAGGTCCAGGGCAAGAATGTTCTTTGCAACTTCCATGGTTTCAGTCTGACCACTGACAAGATGAGGTCCATGGTCAAGAAGTGGCAGGTTAGAGATTCAAGTGATTTTATTAGTTTATTTAATCATTTGTTAACTCCGTAGTGAAAATTTTAATGTTTTCCCTCTCTAAAGTCTTAATTAAAAACCCCTATTAAACTGAAAGTTAGTCTTACCAATGTTTAGATTTGTGTAGTTCCAGGAGAATCTTTGATAATGCAGTTTGTGAGACTAATGAACTTTTTAAGATAAGCTGAAACAATTGGCTAGTTATTTTAAGTAATTTACTGATCAATCTCAATAATTGACCTTTGGGATTTCATTTATTTTCTAAGTCATGTTTTCTAGTCCTAAAATTTACAATTTTATTTATTCTAGACTCTTATTGAGGGAAACACTGATGTCAAGACAACCGACGGATACCTGCTCCGTGTCTTCTGTGTGGCCTTCACTGAGAAGATGGCTAGTCAGACAAAGAAGACTGCCTATGCCCAGCACATGCAGGTGAAGAACATCCGCAGAAAGATGGTGGACATCATCACCCGTGAAGTGGCCAGCAGTGAGCTGAAGGAAGTGGTAAACAAGCTCATCCCTGACACAATGGCTGATGATATCCGCAAGGCCTGTAACTCCATCTATCCCCTTAAGGATGTACACATTCGTAAGGTAAGATTGGTATAAAAACAGGATTTATAATAGTTGTTAGGACTAGTAAATCTCTTGAAATAAGTATTTTCATTGTAATACTTCAGAGAAAACCTTAGTCATTGCCAAGAAGGCAGAGGTATGGGTATGTGTTAGTTATATTATATTACAAAGCTTTGAAAGTTTGATTGTTAATCAGAATTATTTTATTGCAGGTCAAGGTTCTGAAGAAGCCCCGTTTTGACCTTGGCAAGTTGCTGGAGATGCACGGAGAAAGTGGCAAGGCCATTGCCAGCGGTGAGGATGTTGGATCCAGGGTTGATCGCCCAGACAATTATGAGCCTCCAGTTCAAGCCAGTGTCTAAATAAATAATAAGGACAGTGAATATTTTTTTCCCTATCCTTAAATAACCAAATAATTTCCCAGTGAGGGTTAATTTGAACAATATTGAATATTAACATGAAATGCATTCTGTCCAGAATGATGATGCAAACAGATAAATAGCATACGACCAAAACAAAATGGTAAACAACTTTTTGCCAGGCTGACTGTCAGTCCTGAACGGCCTGAGGGAACCATGGGCACGGTATTCCCCTGCCATACCTGGCCCTTACCCCTCAAGGGGACCATGAGGGGTGGACTATTTTTTTTCCCCCGACATACTCCAGGCTTATCATGGCCAATAATGAAGAACTAACCCCAATTTTAGGGGCAATGAGGCTTGCCCCTTTATCAATAGCCCCAATCCCAGCTCTCCTTTGACCACGGCTCCGAACACTGCAACAACTCCCCCATCATCAATGCCTACTAGTACAGTATCAACCCTAATCAACAACCAACCCCCAGGAGACATTTCTACTCTCCCAACATGCTCAACTTCAACACCTTTACTCCCACAACCTCCTTCATCAACCACCCCATCTCCCCTTATTACTACCTTACAACCTTATTGCCCACCTCCCCATAACACTACCCCCCTCAACACTACTCCCTCCTCCACACGTCCCCTCACTTCTACTACCCCCACCTCTACAAGAATCCTAAATACTCTTATTTAGCCCAGCCAAATGGGACCGATTTTTCGTGATCCCTCCCACAGCTCCCTACTCTCAAAACACCCTCCTCTTCCAACAATGCCTCCAAAAACAAGTAGGCAGTCTCTTTCCGTAGCCGACCCGACCACTCCCGTCTCGTCACAGTAACAACTGAAAACCAGGCTATAGCATTAACAAAACTAACTGATCTATGTGGTAATCCCATCCCTACAGAACCTCATCCAACCTCGATACTTGCACCAGAAAAGTCTATCTCCCCAACAGATTGCCCAATCTATGACAAAGAATGGTCAGATTGTGGAGAGGACTTACTCGCTTGTCTCACAGACTATGATGCAACATGTACAATGCTACTCCATTCCTCCCAGAGGAAATCGTAAGAAATCCATCAACATTGCCAAAATTACTTTCCGTAGACATGGCCTTCCCATTAATGTTTACATAGGTGGGGAATCCCTACCTGTCCGACCATACCAACCTCCTCGTCAGTGCCAAAATTGTTGGCGTTTAGGACACCCAGCCAAACACTGTCATTCCACAGCCAGATGCCCGCTATGTGCCCAACCTGGCCATACTCGATCAAACTGCTCTGCACAATCACGCACATGTGCAAACTGTGGCGGCCCCCATAATGTATTTTATAAAGGCTGTCCCACCTACAAATTTGAGTCTGAGGTAGCAACTCTCAGATTCAGACTTGGACTCACTCTACGTGAACCCAGACAGAATAAACGTTCCACCCCCTCTTCCCCTACCTCACAATCACCTCCACCTTCCTTTGCCCCTATTTTTCAGACACCAGACTTCTCTTCCCCCCCTCACAAGAAAACCTTTATCTCACAAAACTCCCCAACCAACTCCACTACAGAAACTCTTGAAGGTATCCAGAACTACATAATCGAGTCCCAAACTAATACTCATCCACCTTCAAATTCTACAACTCTCGCTCCCTCCACACTCAAAGTAACTGCCGATATCCATTCTCCTCCTACTCATATTCTCCCTACACCCAATCCTCCTACCCCAACCCAACAAAACCCATTCCCCCTGACTCCAGCCCCACCTATATTAACCCTCCCACTATCCCCTCTATCCCTTCCACTCTCTCCTGGATACACACGTGAAACCCTCATGTCACAAGTACCCTCTTCCCCAGACCCTCTACCTCCCGACACCTCTCCTGATACAACACCACCTCCCCAACCTCATTCTTTATCCCACCCTCTAGCACCTTCCCCTTCAAACTCTCTAACACGCACTGCAATCTTTGCCAGTAAATCAACGAAAGTATAACTATCCTTCATTGGAACATTCGCGGTTTCCGAATGTTCCTCTTTCAGTCCCACATATTCCATTGTCATGCCCACGTCCTCCCTACATAGACATCCCAACTTATCAGACATCCTTACAGAATCTCACACTTTCTGCTTTGACAACCTGTTTTCCTTCCTCAAACGCATATATATCCTTCACTTGCTCTAACCCCTTTACATTACCTCATCCGACCCTAACCCATTCACTCACCAATTCCTTAACCCAGCTTTAACAACTAATCACTAACCCAACCATCCTTCACTAACATTAACTATAGTGCTATATGACCTTAGATGTCTAGCACATTTATTTTGCTTTTAACCATTAACCATTAACCATTCTCTCTATTTCCTTTTCCTTTTCGTCTCAATTGCTAACTCATATTTTTTTCGCCACAATACTTTACCATAATGCAGTGTAACTTTTGATATCCTGTACATCTGTTTGTTAGCCATTGCCCATTCTGGAAATCACAAACATCGCCTTCCAAAAATCATCCTATCGCTATATACGCCTTAGATATTGACAGGGCAGAAACTTTTCAGTAAATAAATAATTTGTCAATATCAGCACCATTGATAAAAACCTTTATTTCCAAACTCTGAGAGAATGGGACATTCGTTCTCCTGTTTCGCCCAAAAGATAGCTTTTCATCCAAATAATAACCCATTCCATGGGTTCTATCTCCTGTTGATGCAAGAAATTCGCGTTTTGCTGTTGTCATTGTCGTCGGTCACCTCATCAACAGGAAATGGTTTGGTCATCCAGGCTACCTTGCCTCGCCTGTCAAGGTCAGAAAAGTAAGCCTGCAGTAAAAAGTCATAAAGATTAACTCCAAACTCGTCCTACACACTCGTGTAAGGGAACCTAAATTTGTCGTAAAAAACACATTAGCATTAAGTTAAAAGTGTGACACAGGAACAACCTTGGAGTCCGAGGCTTCTCGTTCTGCTCGGCATTATTGCTATCAAGTTGTAGACGTTTTTGCACTTTCTTGTGCTCTGTCTGTACCTTCAATACTTTGATTTTGCAGATAACAAGAGACTATAGTAGGCCTAGTCAGCACCCCACCTCAGACCCGCAGCACTCTTCTACACCAGGGTACCCCTGCGGGCTTTGACCCCTGGGTAGGGAGACCCAGTTGGCTTGGGCGTCCTTTCGGCGCACTTTTTCTTTTGTACTAAATTCCTTTCCTTTCCTCGTGTGACTTTCCTGAGCCTACTAGAGTTCCCTTGTGGGCTCCCGTATTCGCCTGGGAAGTGGATATCGAATTATTGTCTTCGCCTATGCAAGTTCGGGTGTAAGGTGTTTTCCACATAACTCGACCCACTTTTGGTACTGGAGAACGCAGTCAGGCTTCCATTGGGGTGGGGGTTAGGGGTAGAGGACGCATAACTTCAACACTCTCATATCTAGTGTTGTTAGGTTGATTAACAATAGTTATCTGGACACTTCAGGACAACGGGCACGGACCTAAGGTTCGGACTTGGTCCGAAACCCAGTATTATTGTCTCCCCGGCTACCCTCTCTGTTCAAGGAAGGGGGTGGGTGCATGGCACCTAACTCGACTTTGAACGATGAACAAACTGCTGACAAACGTGAACGGCAAGTTTTTGCAATCCCTCCAGGGAATGCGAGGTATCTGACTGTCAAGTGCGTAAATGAAAATCAATCGCTTTTGAGTGTTAACCCCCTCATCATCAAGAAGGTCCTTGATGGTCAAGTGGACGGAGATTTTTATTTAGTTTGGAAATTGCGAAATGGTGACTCTTGTAAAAGTGCATAACACCTCCCAGGTTAACGGCAATTAATTGACACAGATTCATGATTTCAAGACAAAAGTATCTATAAATACCTATAAAGAAGTAATCTTTCACAGGGATTTGAGAACAATGGAAGAAAGTGAAGTTCTTCAAAACATGAAGGATCAACACGTAGTGGGCATAACCAAGAAAGACGGGAATGTGCGACCCAAAACCGCATTGTGGTTTTTGGCTTTTCCTTCGAGTAAAATCCCCGAGTATGTGATAGTTGGATATGAACGTGTTCAGGTGCGACCTTATATATATATATATATATATATATATATATATATATATATATATATATATATATATATATATATATATAACTATGTGCTGTAATAGATACCAAAAATTTGGACACCCCTCATTACGCTGCAATGATAAAGATACAAATAAATTAACTTGTGGCAAAAATGTTTTTGCTCATGACATTGCTGCATGTACTGAGAACACTTTAAAGTGAGCTAACTGTGGAGCAGTCCGCCAATCTGGCTCTGCTAGTGCAGCTGCTTGAAGGAGACTGAAATGTTAGCATACATGAGAGGACATGATGTTAGTTAACGTGAATTCAAGAAGAAAGTTGAAGCTTTGACCAGCAAATCCAATACTTCCTACGTTTCAGCAGCAATTAACAACACTTCCAGTGCAAGCAGTATTAGTCAAGAGATAGCGGTTAAGGATAAAAAGTTGCTGATTTGAAGAAAACGGTTAACGAATGAAATTAAAGAATAAAATAATGTCTTGCAAAGAGATGCAGGGCATTGAGGCTATTGGCTTAAAAAAAAAAAACTATCGGAGGTCCCTGGGTAACGAGGGCGAGGAGGACGAACATCACTTCGTGAAAAAGAAAATTAAAACCGGCGGACAAGGCACTTCCAAACTCCACAAAACGTAACATTCACGGTAACCATTATACAAAGGAACTGTAGAAGTCTTAAAACTAAAGTTAATGGCTTTAGATTATTAGCCTCGTTTTATGCTACCGATATTATAGTTTTCCTACGAAACGCATATAACTAAACATGTATCTGATAAGGTCGTTTCGCTGAGGAACTACCATCTGTGTCGGAAAGATCGAGAGGGCAGGAGAGGAGGCGGAGTCGTCATGCACATCCACCAAAACTCCTTTTCAACGGAGTGGCGATCAATTCTGCTTTGGAGTTTGTCGTATGCAAAGTAAAAATCTTTAACACGTATCAGACTACATATTTATTGTCCACCTGACAAAAAGTAATTTATGATGAGCTTTTTGCTTTTGAGGTTAGTCTGCCACAAGACAGCTAATGTTCGATGATTTTCATTTTAATCATACGTTATGGTGTCCCCTGCGGGAGGATGGTAGAGGAGACCCAAGTAATTCAGTTTAGATTTATGATTCTGACCTGGTCCTATTATCGTCCACCCCGACGCGGGTGGATGGTAATGCCTGTAGTTTGAACTTCTGGTCTCTTCAACATGGCAGTCAAGTGCCTGTGGCGCACCGTTGGCGACTCGTTGGGAAGGGACCACTTCCCTATTTGTATTAAATATTCGTGCAACACAACAAGAACGCCTTAAGCAACTAAATTTAAGAGATTCGTCAGGCAGTTTTCATATACAAAAAGCTCAGAAAATTGCCATCCAACATTCCTGACCACCAAGGAAGCGGCTGAGTTGCAACCTATACAGGAAATGACTTTGATTACGACCAAGGTCTAATAATGGATGAGCCTGTAACGTCACCAGGCCCCAGTGAGACTCGATATTAATAAAGTATTTTAATCATGGTGTCATGGTTAAGTTGTTGGAAGTGTACAATGAAATTTGGAAAAGCCAGACTTTTCCAAACTTAAAGCACTTCGCCCACATCCTTCCCATATTGAACGGGGTGGGAATTCCAGATCCGTCATGTTCTACCGCCCAGTTACGCTGGCAAGTTGCTTATGCAAGGTCATGGAACGAATTGTTAACAGTAATCTATTGCATTTTTTAAATTCCAACTACTTACTAGTTGACGAGCAGTGCGGCTTCTTAAAGGAACGTCAAACTTGATCAGCTAGTAAAACTGGACAGTCAAAGAGGCAATTGCCAAAAAGTATTTGATGATTTCTATATTCTTAGCTATAGAAAATGCTTATGATATGACATGGGGATGTGGCCTACTCAGAAAACTTAATGCTTTTGGATGACGTGGAAATTTTCTTTGCTTTATTCAGAATTTAATTTCAACAGAACTTTCATTGTCAGTGAACATTTTTGTCACCAATATTATTTCCGTGTATAATCAATGACATCTTACCAGCTCCCCATCGGAATCTTAGGTACTCACTGTACTTGTGCATTATGGCATTCTAGCCGTGATGCAGAATTCCCGGCAAATCGCATCTGGCACTGATATAATTCATAACTGGAGCCTCCAGTGGGATTTTAAGTTTTCCATAAGTTTTAAGTTTTGAGGTATTTTTTTCACATAGTAGAAACCCGACCATCAGGCTAAATCTAGACAATCACCCAATTCAACATTCAACATTCTGCTAGACTTTTCGATTTACTCTTCGATCGCAGACTCATTTGGAAAGACCACATTGGTCAATTAAAAAAAAAAAAAAATGTCAAAGAGCACTAACTATAAAGTGTATTTCTGGTAATAAATGGGGAGCTGATAGAAAGTCTTTGGTAATGATATATAAAGCCATGATTGGTTCGGCATCGAAAACAAGTTTGAAAGGTTTGGATGCTGTGCAGAATGCTTGTTTGCGTGTGTCTTGGAGCCCTAAAATGTACTCGGATCGAGCGTCTTGATGTGGAGTCAGGAGTACCTCCCCTCCAACTCAGACGCGGCCTGTAGCACTGACCTATTCCGCAAAGGTGGCTCGAGACCAGAGACATCCTAATGGCAAATGAGGCATTGGGCCCTTTGCCTCGCGAATCCACGATCTCGTCAAGAAAGTCGGTCTAGATCTCTCTACCATCGATACCCTGGTTCAATCAAATACAATGTAATGGGAAACTGGAATAATGAAACTTAATAATGTATTTATTATTTTTTTTTTTTTCAAATTCAGGCCTCAAGCTAGCATTTAGTTTTTGTATTCATCTATAAATTCCAAAAAAAAAGGTGTGATGGTAATATATGTAGCAATATACTACATCGCAGATCTTTTTCATGGACCATTGCTAGCTTTTAATAATAAAAATAAATAAGCGTATAAGGTAAAATGATAAAGTTTTCCACTTCTAATTTTTAATCCTACAAATCACTCACGTTTCCCCAAAAAAAAAGAAGGAAATCATTCGTATTTGAAAGTTATGTCAATGCCCCGAGATTTCTCCTTGATCCAGCCGTCCATGAGGGCATCCAGCTGAGGGGACGCCATGTTCTTCCAGTCGCCAATCTCTCCTTTGCGGAAGAAGCTGCCGTTGAGGTCCACTACCGGGAACTTTGCGTCCCGCGCCTTCATGCGGCCGAAGCTGGTGTACTCGACTATGCTGTGGATGGGGTTCAGGGGCAATTTTTTACCTGTCTGAGGGTTAAACTGGTGATATCCGTTATATATATGCAGTTTACATACATGCTGTTATTTTAATTAACTTCGTTGTAACCCACACACACACACACACACACACACACACACACACACACACACACACACACACACACACACACACACACACACACACACACATACTTACACATATGCATAGACACACAAATATTCATACATATCGATATATATTATATTTATATATATATATATATATATATATTGACACGTACACACGATATATATATATATATATATATATATATATATATATATATATAAGTGTGTGTGTGTGTGTGTGTGTGTATTATATATATATATATATATATATATATATATATATATGTATATATATATATATATATATATTATATATATGCATATATATATATATATATATATATATGCATATATATATATATTATATATACATATATATATATATATATATATATATATATATGCATATATACATATACATATATATGCATATATATATACATATATATGCATATATATATATACATATATATATATATATATATATATATATATATATATATATATATATATGCATAAACATACACACACACACACACACACACACACACATATATATATATATATATATATATATATATATATATATATGTATGTATGTGTGTGTGTGTGTGTGTGTGTGTGTGTGTGTGTGTGTGTGTGTGTGTGTGTGTGTGTGTGTATCTATATATATATATACATATATATATATCTTTCATGCTAATATTGTGTGCGAAAAAACACTATCTTTACTCGCCTTCTGAGCTGGTCATCCGTGAGGCTACGACCCAGAAAGGAACTCAGTTTCTTGAGTTCCTGCAACACGTCCTTCTTCATGTCCTCGTAGAAGACCACGTGGAGGTTCGGGTGTTCTCTGCGGCGCCACGCCTGCTCCAGATGGTCCCAGTACGGCCCGTAGTGCAGGGACGAACTCATGAAGCTCTCGGCGAAGTCCTTGAACTCCACGGGGACTGTCACGCCCTTCATCATCCCGAGGAAGCGGTAGAGGGACACGCACACGTCCCTCGGGTTGCGGGCGACGTACACAACCTGCGGGTGTGGAAGAGTCTCACTAATGATTGATTATTTAAAATTATCTGCTGCGTCAACAGTTAAGGTAATGTTTGGCGATTACCTTGTGGGATTAAAAATGTTAAAATATAATTTTGCCACTCCTCCTCCTCCTCTCTCCTCCTCCTCCTCCTCCCCCTCCTCTTCTTATTTTTATTCTTCCTCCTCCTCCTCCTCATCCTCCTCCTTCTTCTCCTCCTCCTCCTATTCTACCAGTTAAATCTCCTACCTACCTACTTGCTCTTTAGTAGATCAAGTAGGTATTTTCATGATATCCTTGCACTAATATATTTTTTCACCTTAAAACCGTATTCGTCTCACCTTGCAGATGTTCAACATGTCGGGGTTAAGAAGATTGATGGGAAGGTGTGTCTTCAGGATCCTGGGGGACGGAGCCACTGCGGCCAGCTGGAGGGTCATGCCGTCCTCCAGGCGCCCTCCAGGACACTCCGAGAGAAACCTTTGCAGGAGTGGACTATTGTCCTCAGCTCGCGTGGGGTGTAGGAAGTCCTGTGAGTGTTTCTTTCAGTCAGCCATTTTGGCTTAAGTGATACGGATATTCATATGCAACAATTTTCTTTTGCTTTGTTTTTGGTTATTTTGTCCCTTTCACTTGTAAACAGTAGATATGAATGCATTGTATACGGACGCAACAGACGTCAACCAAACTGGTGCGTCGTTTTAAAGATTACTATTAAAATATCCATTAATTTGTAAAGAAAGCGTTTTCTTACATATTGATGGAAGCACATAAGGAATGTGCTTACCTCTCTTTAAACAAGTAGCAGCCGTCGGAAAGATATATGAATCCTCATGAATAAATAATCAATGCATAAGTATATGTATATGCAGGAAGAAGATTGTAAAATAAATAAATAAATAAATAAAATAAAAAATAACACTTGTTATGGACATCCTCACCATGTCGAGCAAAGTGGCTCTATGATGGTGCGGTTTCGCCTCCAGGGTGTCAAGGGCGTGCGGATTGAGGAGCGCCCACACCACCTCCGCGACCCACACCGTCCCGCTCTTCGGGTAGGCCGCCACCAGCACGTCGTCGCTGCGGAGCTCCAGGTTGTAGAAGCGCTTGGCCAAATGGGCGTACCTGGGGGCGGAAGGGGAGGCTAAGTTTGTTTGGTTAATTTAAGTTGTAAGCTTAGAGAAAGTAGTTATTAACGGGGGATGAAGGACTGTGGGGCACATGTGGTTCCCTTGGAAAGCAGAACGTTCACGCCCCCCCCCCCCCTCTATTTTCCATTGTTAATATGAGAAAGAATACTAGAGTGCGCTAGTACATGAGGCCGATTTTACCTGGCAGGGCCGATGAAGAATAATGGGAATGCATATTCATCAATTCAATTTAATAAATTATTGATGCTCTTCTGAGTGCTTTCTTCTTAGGGGAAGTGAGACGAGCACACACACACACACACACACACACACACACACACACACACACACACACACACAGACGCACACACATAATGATTGGCAATATGCTCAGAATTGTAAATTCTGAATTCTTGAAGAAAGACATCGTTGCAAATTGAGGTAAGGAAATGCCCATTAAAAGTAAATATCTTGACTAGACAAGTGATAGCAGACGTAATTAAACAATCATAAAAATGGCTAAAACTGCGAAATATAAGAGAAATTGAACAATAAGAAATCAGAGCAAGGAAGACAAGGAAACCTTACAAAATTAGAGAAGTCAAAACCAAAAACGATCAAAGGTCAGAGCATGAAGAGGCTTGCAGGGCGACAGGTCTCTCCAAGCCAGACAAGTTTACTTCCAGCAACAAAACGGAAATACGGACAAACAAGCAGAGCGGACAACTAGAATAACGAATAGCCGCATATTTTCGATATAATTAAATGGAGAAACAATTATAAAACCGACTGAATCATGCACTGAAACAAGCTTGACACCTCTTCAGAAAATGAAAAAAAACAAAAAAACATTAGGACCGATAGGGTAGAGGAAGGGTAAATGGAAATGGACGAAAATAGCAAGAATAACAAGGAATGGATTGGCAAGAAAGTGGGAAGTTAAAGATATTAAAATAAAAAAGATGAGTATGCCTAAAATATCTATGCCCTGTTGTACAAGAGCCTGGCCACAGAAATCACAAAATATCCTAAAGAATGCGCATGAATCTGACAGAATCACGAATACCACATTTTAAACCAGAGATTTTAACAGAATACTTGACAGGGAAGTACCTATTCACTAGTCGTTACTGAGCACCATATATCACCAGCACAGCGCGACAGAGTGAACCAGAGAGAGGGACCCTGGCAGATCGCCTGTGCTCCACAAAAAGTTAAAAGGGCAAGTTTTGAAGTACTGTCCTCAGCCGGACAATCTTGTGACGAAATCAAGATTTACAGGAAGTTGAAGAGACGGAATGAAGAAAGGATATGTTTTTATATTAGAAGAGAGTAAGGGGCGAATGTCCTTCAAATCTGAAGTAAGGAAAGAGCTATAGGGGTTACCAAAAAATGTTGGAGAGTGAGAGAGGACGAACAAATCTTATGGAAAATGTTCAGAAGTGATAGAATACAAATAGTGTACGAGGGATTTCCAGCGAGGAGAAACGAGTATATTTATGCCATGGGAGAGGCCAAGGACAAACAAACCAAAGCTCACCTACTGCATGAACAGTGAAATTGAAAGCAAAGATTAAATTGCTATTGTAGACGAAAGCATTGCCTACAGTAAAAGAGCAAGAAAAGTAAAAGAGCAAGATTCTTCATTAGAAAAAAACAAAAAACATTCAGTTTCTTTCAGGACTGGATTGGCAAGAAAGTGGGAAGTTAAGGATATTAAAATAAAAAAGATGAGTATGCCTAAAATATCTATGCCCTGTTGTACAAGAGCCTGGCCACAAGAAATCACAAAATATCCTAAAGAATGCTCATGAATCTGACAGAATCACGAATACCACATCTAAGGATAATAAAAAATAAGGTCAGACTGTATTTGAGAAACGCATGTGTAGATCAAAATGCCTCTTGGTTTTACGAGTGGCTGAGATAGGCTAGACTGCTAGGCTGTATATAAATAGATAAAAAAAAGAAAATCATTCAAATGGATGGCAAATAGGTACAATAATTCGAGGTAAATGCCTAAATTGAAGATGAGAAATGTCATTGCTTGTTTAGAATTCCGTATATTGTAATCAAAATCGAATATAACCTTTATTTATTGTAATATATATTTATAACAAATATGAATCCAGTCCAACAATCCTCTCAGGAGTCATTGTCCCAAAACCAACTTGAAAAAGACTAGAGTGGATTACCATAAGCATCAGTCTTCAGCAGTTATGTTTATTTTCATCAACGTTCATGTGTCGACCATAGGCAGTTATGCTAATATGCCTACGGGCGATGCAGAAATACAAAGATGAAGGTCATTGGAGTTCAGTTCCTAAAATACCGAATTTGATTATACGTTAAGAAGTGACGGAATTATTTTAGTAATTGTGTGCGCCTAGATCACACAATATTATAGAAAATATGAAGAGGGTTTCCGTGTTTGTGGCTGAAGATAATGGTAAAAAAAAATCATGACTATCGTTAGGCCTACCCCATTCTCCGCTGCTGACTCCCCGACTAGTATATGGGACAGATGAATTGGAACGAATTGGAACTGGGAAAAAATGAAGAAAATACATTTTGCAACAATAATCTACACGGAGAAAAAAAAGGAAAAAGTGCTTCATGATTATCACATATCAGTAACACACACATACACACACACACACACACATACACACACACACACACACACACACACACACACACACACACACACACACACATACGTACTCACTCCCGCTTCTTCTCAACTCACGTCGCAGGCATGAGGACGCCTCCAGGCTTTGTCCTGACGAAGGTTTTCACGCCTTTCGTGCGCCTGACTGGGTATCGGGCCATTTCTTCTTCAGGAATCTCCTCTAATGCCACAGGCAGCTGGTGCTCCGGCATGGCGCTCTCGGTCTGTCAAGAATAACAGAAGGGAAACCGGGTCAAGGTATTTTTTTTTTTACGTTTTGCTTTGTCTGGAATTCGAAAGATTAGTGATCCTACTATACTGCATGTGTAATCGATATAAACGAAAACGTAATTTGCAGGTCAACTTGTCACACGTCACTTGGTATGCATAAATGAAAAAAATAGGCATTATAAATATTATTATCGATAATAATAATAATAATAATAATAATAATAATAATAATAATAATAATAATAATAATAATAATAATAATAATAATAATAATAACAACAACAACAACAACATTAATAATAATAATAATAATAATAATAATAATAACAACAACAACAACAACATTAATAATAATAATAATAATAATAATTTCTACGGAAAAAAATATGGAACTTATGCACCTCACCAGTACCTCGGACAGACTTACACTTTGTACAAGACAAAATTAGCAGGTCATACTTACTCTTTTTTTTTATGATATTCGAAAGTGGCATAACCGATTAGTCCGTAAAAAGAAACCCCAACACATGTTTTTAACACTTAGATATATTTTGCCAACACAAATAACACCACTATCATTAGCCTGTCCTTTCACAAGTATTGTTCTACAGTTCGAGAGTTGTCATGATATACCCGTTGCTACAGATATAGCATGATGAGTAAGGTACACAAAAATTATCATTAAAAACTGATTTCTTCTACTATTCACTACAGCGAGTTGACTGATTATGGAGTTACTGAAGTGGTACACAACTTGCCCGGGTCTTCCCTGTTATTCGGTAGTTGGTCTCAAGCCGTGCCACTGTCATTATCTCTCCCTCTTCTTTGTCCCCTTTTCTTCTCTTTCTATCGTTCTTAGTTTGCAAGGGGTTGATAATCTATTTCCTTTAATGAATATTCTTCTCTCATCTCCAGCATCATCTCGTTATGTATATCCACACATTCAGCTTAACTTGTATTCGCCTTTTCACCAACTAAACGCCGTTAAAAAATATAACTCAGTGATAGCTGAACATGCCTTCTATAACACTATCAGACTCACAACCTAAGATGATTCTCAAAAATAAAACACGTATTTGCACATTTCGGTAATGGCAACACATAGCACACATTATAATGGTTATCATTAGTCCCATCCGTCTTTTTCTGTTTGGAATCTCACTAGAAAACAAAAAGTATCTCTTAAGCAAAACCGATTTCAAATGCGACCTTTTCAGTCAACATCTCCATCAAGTCTTAATCACCGACAAAAACTACGCTCTCACCTGTAATATCAGAGTGAAATAGGCAGCACAGACTGATGTGTTGTACGTGAACTTCTGCATTCGCGACTCAGGTGGGAAGACTTACAGTATAGTTGCCAGATATAATTCAGCTTGGCTCTCGGTCTCTCTGCCTCTTTCCTTCTCTCTCTCTCTCTCTCTCTCTCTCTCTCTCTCTCTCTCTCTCTCTCTCTCTCTCTCTCTCTCTCTCTCTCTCTCTCTCTCTCTCTGTGTGTGTCTGTTTATCTGTCTGTCACTCTCAACTTTCTCTTCCTCTTTCTCTCTCTCCCTCCCCCCACTATCTCTCTCTCTCTCTCTCTCTCTCTCTCTCTCTCTCTCTCTCTCTCTCTCTCTCTCTCTCTCTCTCTCTCTCTCTCTCTCTCTCTCTCTCTCTCTCTCTCTGTTTATCTGTCTGTCACTCTCAATATTCTCTTCCTCTTTCTTTCTCTCCCTTCCCCTACCATCTCTCTCTCTCTCTCTCTCTCTCTCTCTCTCTCTCTCTCTCTCTCTCTCTCTCTCTCTCTCTCTCTCTCTCTCTCTTCTTCTTCTTCTTCTTCTTCTTCTTCTTCTTCTTCTTCCTCATTATCATCAACATCTTCTTCTTCTCTTCTTCTTCTTCTTCTTCTTTTTCTTCTTCTTCTTCTTCTTCTTCTTCTTCTTTTTCTTCTCCTTCTTTTTCTTCTCCTTCTTCTTCTTTTCCTTCTTCTTCTTCTTCCCCTTCTTCTCCCACTTCACCTCATTATTATTCATATCTTCTTCTTCATCGTATGATCAATATAATTATTCGCCCTCTTAATTTCTGTTTCTTCTTTCCCTTCTTCTCCGCTTTCTTCGCGTTTTGCTTCATTGTCCTTAGGCGTAAGACCCTTATTCATCTTTGTCTTCGCTTTCGTCTTATGGGTGTTGTTGTTCGTATTATCCTCACCATTATTATTGTTGTTATTGATGTTTTGTTGCTACTATTATCATTATTATTATTGTTCTTGTTATTGTTATTGTTGTTCTTATTATTATTATCAATATTATTTTTTTTTTTAAATCATAATTGTTAATGTTAGCATTACTGCAGTCACTATTACCGGCAGCGTTATGTTTATTATAATTACTGTTATCATTAGTAGTAGTACTAGTTGTAGTTGTAGTCGAATAGCAGTAGTAGTAATAGTAATAATAGCAGTAGAAGCTGTAACAGCAGTAGTAGTAATAGTAGTAGTAAAATCATCACCACCATCATTGTAATTATCATTATTTGTATTACTATCCCTAATGCTATCAATTTTATTTTCATTTTCAGTATCATTAACACTATATTTACCAATATCCTTATTAATATGTTATCGATTTCATTCAGTCATTGTTGTTTTTGTTATCATAATCATCATCAACATATCATTATCCTTGTCATTTTCATTATTTGGTGATGGTTATGATATCATTAGTATAATAGACACGATAACCCTCTCAAAACAGTGGTCCATAATTACTATCGTTATCAATCTCAATTATGAACAGTATCATTGCAATGATTTTTTGCACCATCTTTTTCGTTTTCTTTTGCCTTTACTTCTTCATCGTCGATTTCTCCTTCTTGTTCTTCTTCTTCTTCTTCTTTTCCATTCTTTTTTTCTTCTTCTTTTCTTTTTATTATTATTCTTTTTCTTCTTCTCCGTCTTCGTCGTCGTCCTCTTCATCCTCATTACCATCAACATTATCTTCTTCTTCTTCTTCTTCTTCTTCTTCTTTCTTCTTCTTCTTCTTCTTCCTCCTTCTCCTCCTCCTCCTCCTCTACTCTACTCTTTCTTCTTTCTCCTCCTCTTCTTCTTTTCCTCTTCCTCTTCATCTTCCTCTTCCACCCCCCCCTCCTCCTCCTCCTCGTCCACTTCCTCCTCCTCCTCCTCCTCCTCCTCCTCCTCCTCCTCCTCCTCCTCCTCCTCCTCCTCCTCCTCCTCCTCCTCCTCCTCCTCCTCCACCTCCTCCTCCTCCTCCTCTTCATCGTCATCCTCATCCTCTCCTTCCCCACCGCCGAGTATCGCCGAGAGCCACAGGGTAGGATCATATGTTAAACCACAGGGTAAACACAGTCTATCCTCCTTGTTCTCCCTCCATGTGACTGGTGTATCGCCTGTCACTACTGGTCTGTGAGGAACGCTGGCAAAGGCTGATGCTCACTTGGATTACACTGCATTGACCCTTCTTACTGTAGACTATAGTCAGATATAGTCTTATTATAGTACTAGTCTTACTGTTATTAAGAGTTGTGTTATTATCATTGTTACTGTCATCATTATCATCATTATGATAATAATAATGATTGTAATGATGATGATGATATAGACAATGATAATGATCGTAGTAGTAGTAATAATAATAATGATAATAACAATGATGATAATGATAATCGTAATGATTGATAATATAACAGTAACGATAACAATGATATTAAAAATAATGATGATAATAATAATAACTATTATTATTATCATTATTACTATCATTATCATTATTATTATTATTATCATTATTATTATTATTATTATCATTATTATTGCTAATATTATTTTGATTTTTATTATTTCGCTGTTCCCAATATAGTTGTTATTATATGTATTATTCCTATCATCATTATTGTTATCAATACCATTATAATAATTGATATTCGTATTATAATTATCATTAGTGTTACCATTATTGTCAGATTTATTGTGATTATTATTATTTTTATCATTATTATCATTATTATTATTATTATTATTATTATAACAATCATTATTATCGTTATTGTCACTGTTATAAATTATTACTATTATTATTATCATTATTATTATCATTATTATGACTATCATTATTATCATCATTAATAATGTAATTATTATTATTATCATTACTACTATTATCATTGTCGTTCCTATAATAATAATTTGAACGTTCCCTAATGTCAGAATTGTCGTGAGGGTATAAAGCCAGAAGAATACGATATGAAAAGGATACATACACGCACACACACACACACACACACACACACACACACACACACACACACACACACACACACACACACACACACGCACGCACGCACATATGAATGACACGCTCTCATGCAAAATGAACAAAAACACCAACGCTCTAATTCGTGAGCTGAAACTCCGCCACAGTTAGATGAATATACATTTTTTTTATCCCTTACTTATTGAGGTTGTTTTATTTTTGTTGCCCTAGAAATTAATTAAACTATAGACACGACTTAAAATGAATTGTGCGAATAATCTTCATCGCTTTCTCAAACGAAGCCGATTTGAAGTTATTCCGTTCATTCGATGTGTCATTCGAAATTTTGCTCCTTTATCTACAAGATTCTTCCGCAGAACAAATTTCACCCTCAAGGAGTTCACATCTAGAATGATAGAAGAGGTTATGACTGAAGTTATATATTATTTTTTGCTCGTGACTGTTAAATAAATGTTGTATAAGTTTATGAACTGACATCAATCATGTATTCTGAATCTCGTGAAACGTAAATTTCCAGTGAAAGTATTTGTTTTCATTCTGCATAGCATAGTTGCTAATCCCCGGTGAGTCTTTCTCAAGAGAAATATGGGCGTGAAAGGACTCTGGCGCATCCTGCAGGAGGCTCAGGAGGACGTGCCCCTCGAACAGCTTAGGAATTCCGTGCTAGCTCTAGATGCTTCGGGCTGGGTCGTCAACATGGGGCTCAGGTAGACTCACTCTCACTCTCTCTCTCTCTCTCTCTCTCTCTCTCTCTCTCTCTCTCTCTCTCTCTCTCTCTCTCTCTCTCTCTCTCTCTCTCTCTCTCTCTCTCTCTCTCTCTCTCTCTCTCTCTCTCTCTCTCTCTCTCCCTCCCTCCCTCCCTCCCTCCCCTCCTAAGTGCACGCATATTAAGATGTACATGTACTATAGTGTTTCACAACAAGTGAAACGTGCTGTATTTCACCTTTCTTGTCATTGCATTCTTCACCGACTAAACCTAATACTAACCCTCTAAACCTTTCCCTCTCCCTCAGATCCTTCTTCTATCGCGTAAGGAACCTCGTACGGGCGGGCATAGTGCCCCTTGTCGTCCTGGACGGAAGAGTGCCACAGGAAAAGCTGTCAGTCGTCGCCGAACGCAGATGGAAGACTTTACGGTACAAGGCCAGAAGGCTCTCGTACGCTCAGAGGAAAAAAATGTAAGGCGTGGTAAAGGAGGCTTTATTGTTTTTCTGATTATTTTATAAGAGAAAAAAAAAAAGCTTACTGCATGTTTATGCAGCTGATAATTTCCATTCATAGATATAAATGGCTCTTGTGAACCGGTAGGCATGAGGATCCGTGCACCATCAGGCCAACAGCTGCACTTACCCAGGTAAAAAAAAATGTTTTGGTTGTTACTATTATTTTACTTTACAGTTGTCGCGGTCACATTGGTCTGTTAGTTTACGCTATTACCACTGGTGAAATAAAAAAGGATTGATAACACTAATGACAATTGATAACACTAATAACGATGATGATAATGATGATAATGAAAGATGATAAGGAAGGGAGAGTACCCGTATTCTTGGTAAATACTATCATTCTAATTATTGTTACTGCGAGTATTTGTAATCTTTAGGTCATTCATAACAGCCATTACAATAGTTCACATGATCAAAACTACCCCTATGACAAGTAATTTCCCCGCAGGTGCTGAAGGGGTTGGGCGCACCTGTCATACGGAGCGAAGGCGAGGCTGAGAAACTGTGTGCTTGGCTAGACCAGAGGGGGGTGAGCGCCTCGTTATTGCTTGTTTTGGTTCAGTTATAACTAATATTCGTTATCCTATTTTTTGATAAGACGATAATGGTGATAGAAATAATGATGATATCAGTAGTAATACTGTTACTACTATTAAGAATAAGAATGATAATGATAATTATAATTATAAAGAATGAAGAATGAGAAACTTACCCGGAAAACTAAATACATATGCTTAGAGAGAGAGAGAGAGAGAGAGAGAGAGAGAGAGAGAGAGAGAGAGAGAGAGAGAGAGAGAGAGACCGAGAGAGAGAAAGAGAGAGATAGAATATGAAAGAGAGTTAAAAAGCCTGTAGCAAAGCTCCGATTGCAGGTTGTGGACGGCGTGATCTCCGGCGACAGCGACGCGCTCCTCTACGGCGCCGGGACTGTGTACCGACAAGTGTGTACGCGGCCAGGCGGAGTGTGCAAGAGGTGAAACAGCAAATAATGTTTATCTAAACAAACATGCACATATCTATTTATTTATCTATAATGTATATATATATCATTGTGTGTATGTAGGCATGTATGTTTGTATATTTTATATATATAATTATGTATATGTATTTTTGCATGAATATATATATATATATATATATATATATATATATATATATATATATATATATCCCGTACATGTATGTGTGTGTATATATGTAGTATATATGTATATATGTATATATATATGTCTGTATATATATGCATATATATATATATAATTGTGCGTGTGTGTGTATTTATATATATATACATATAAGTATATATATATATATATATACATATACATATATATACATACACATACACATAATATATGATATACAAATGCAAACAAAAATATGCCTGAAATACGTATATCGACAATGGCATGAGGCTGCCAACATTGTCATCACGAATGGGTATCCGAGGAAGTGATCCTTCAGGATACAAAGCCGCGATGTGAGGGCGTGGTGTGGACTGTCCAGATGGTCGCTGATCGGCGTGGCCGCCCTCCTCGGCTGCGACTTCCTCCCGGCCGGCGTCCGGGGCGTCGGGCTCACCAAGGCCCTGAAGCTCCTCCGTCAGGCAGATCCTCGGTGAGGTCACGTCTTTGTTTTAGATCAGTGGTTGTTAACCTTTTTAGAGTCACGGACCCCTTTAAGAATGCAATGTGTAAAATGTACTTTATTTATTGCTATGAGATTGCCTCATACATATATGAGACACAGAATGTATTGTGAATGTTATTTTATGTTTTATCCTCACTGATCCCCTGAAACCCCAGGACAAAAACTCTGGTTCAGATGGTAGTTTTGATCGGTGGTATTGTTATTTTTTTTTTTTTTTTTTTTATTGTCATTGATAGTATTATTATCATTACTACAAGGGCATCTGCGGACTGATCTGTCGAGCGTAGACACAGGCTTACTAGACTGCCGTCACTCGCCTCGAGGACGTTTACTGAATTTGTTATTGTCATTATTATTATCATTATAATAATTATATTTATTATTATTAATACCCCACATTTTCAGGAACAAGCGAGATCTACGTGAGTTTCTCAAGCCGTTCTTCCAAGGCCAAGATCGGAAGCACTTGAATCTGGTGCTGGACGAGTTCCTCACGCCCCCCGCCCTCTGGGACTTCGTGCACACCGAG